>NC_051125.1:7989174-8289174 GCF_014839805.1 Manduca sexta | reverse complement strand
CGGCAGCGGCATATCGCATTTTCCAACTCATAAAACTAAGTGGATTTGGCGACGTTTCAATAACTTTACTAGGAAATCGTGGTGTTGCGGGGTGGGTGCTATATCGAACTGACACCCACGCGTTACGGCACGCAGAATTCCAACGAAATGTGTGAATTTGGTGAAGTGTTCAATTTATTGGTAGGAACACCCTCAAATCTGAACCTGCCTCTTGCAGCCTGCTTTATTGGTGAAAACCTTGCTGCGCGTTTCGGGTTATTTCTATATACATCTTTTAAGATAACTTGATGTAATTCTTTTGACCATGGCAAGAGATGTCTCTCGTTAGGTAACTGATATTGTCCTAAATAATCAGAGAAGTTATTTGGATCATTTTGTTACCAGCGAATAGAAACATAAAACTATAATTAATGTTATGAGTATTGAATATTAAAGCAGCCTAAACAAGATGGTTTCACAATCTATACTATAATATATTATATTATAGCTATAAGTTATAATATTTAAATTATTGTAATCATAGTATTAAGTCTGCTGGAAAACCTAATAAAATAAATAAAATACAGAAAAAGTTTGTACTTCCTTTGTAGGGATTAATCTCTGGAAATAATGAATCGATTTTAAAAATTCTTTCACTAATAGGAAGCTACATTCTGAGTGCGCAGGTTTTCATCTCGGGATAATATATGTATAGTGGCTTTTTATCCCAGAATAACTTTTTCACGCGGATGGAGCCGCGGGCAAAAGCTAGCAGCTACTAATTTAAAACACTAAAATTCCAGTATGAGACAAAGTGACATTAGCTGAGAAATTATCACACTGAAAATGGCTCAAAAGTACACAATAATGCACATATTATGCTAATATTTCAATGGATCCTTTTTCATCGGCTAATATATTACCAGCTGGCGACTGAGTGAAAATCTGTGTAGACTTTTTGTGTTCACTCAATACCGCTACAAGTTCCCGCCTAATGTTGCGGAAATCACATTTTAGCCAGTTCCTATAAAAACTACGGTAGAATGGACAGATCCGGTAACCGAGCATTCCGTATTGGAACTTTTTGGTCGCTTTAGTTCCAAACTTTGCGGTTAATGTGTATTTTTATCGTGTGATGAGTTATGAGAACGTATCCTAGGTGTTTTTGTTTTTATTTGTGGATTTATACAGGGTCATTTTGACATTGTGTTACTAAATGAAACCACATACTCGTCTTCACCTTTGCTGACATTGTGCCAAAAATCATCAAATAATAACGAATATTTTCACCAAAAATCCTGGTTTTAATTTTTTGTTTCTTTTTTTTTCTTTTTTATCCTTTTGTAGATTAATGCGAATATGGCGTATACGTGGGTGTATTTCTGACTGAAAGTATGATGTCGCTGCAACGAATTCTCTTAGAGTAGTAGTAGTGATTTTAGGGTGCGTAAAATTAAAATTACATTTTATTAATATGTATTTTGTTCGTAACTTACACTTTTTTATTTCACATCTACGGCTCAAGTAACATTTTGTAAAATGTTATTTCCAAGTAGATAAGTATGTGGTTTCATTTAGTAACGTGTTGGGAAAATGACCCTGTATAGTCTTATGTTAATGATTTTTGACGTTTATATTTTTCAAGTAGTCGGTGAGTCGACATGGATGAAATCAATAAAAAAAATAGCAAAACCATCATAAATGTAGTTGCAACTCAGATAATGTCAATTTACTAAATTCTGCATATATACTAGGATACAGTCCCCTTAACCGCATTTCTTCCCAAAATCTTCATAATCTCGTATCTGGCACCGCCATCACTACTTTAGTCGCGTATCTCAATAAATACATGTTTTAGTACTTTACATTTAAATTTATAACGTCCATTGACCGCGGAATCGTACATTAAATTATTTAGATGGCAGTAGTGCATAGCCGAAGGAGTAGTTGATAGTAGTTAAGTTGATTTGTGTCTTCTTCGAAGTTAATTGCTTGAACTGTACTCCGAGTCTTGCCAAACAAGTCGTTATTGCAGATTACTACGATAAAACTGAAGTATTACTATCTACCAATAGATAAACATTTTGATGCGAATTTTGAATAAAACCTACCAAAGGTACTAGGCTAGCAGAATGGATTAAGGCTTTAACATTCTGTAGTGTGCAACAGTGGGAGAGTATAGGACCGGGCTGGTGTAGTTAGATTTGCCTTTTGGGTCTGTACTCTGTAAAGGCTACCTAGAGTACAATTGACAGTATAGATCGATATATCTATGCCTAGTCCTGTAAACCTCGATCGAGAGAGCAACGAAAATTCCAAGAGGAATTGTTTTACGCCAAGCTAATTATAATCTGGTTTAATACGTTTTATTTCAATGCGAAAACATTTTTGTATTATTTATATAAGGTCTACTTTTGAGTTGAATCATCAAAAATATACAACGAAATAATTCCCCATTAATAAAATTTATAAGGTAATTATAATTTAAGGGTAATAAATTTAACGAAATTAAGCTTGACAAAGGCAAAATTTACGCCCAGTACTCATTGACCTCTAAATATAGGAGTTATTCAATGCGCCTGCGTAATTTATTACTCGTTTACGACTCAAATAGGCACTCGTCCGTATTACACCCAGTATATTATGGGGTGGATGACATCACAAAAAGTTTTATGATAACAACGACAACACAATACTCTCGTATTGTTTATTTGCATTTTTATTAAAAACGTGACACTTTTTTACGATAGCCCGCCATTTTGTTAAATTATGTATTTACGGAAATATGAGAGGCGTGTAATGCGGTATTATTTTTTGCCTTAAATATTGTATTTTGGGAAGATTTTGCGAGATTAAAGTTGAACAGGATGAGTAACATAATCAACTACGTGCAGCAATCTGTATCTGAATATTGCTTCTATTATGTTTTTGCTTAAGCTGAGTTGGTTACCTAGTTGTCGCGGTCTCAACATAGTGTCCGTGTTTTTTTTTTTGTTATTATTATAATATATTGTTTTCTTTTTAACCGACTTCAAAAAAAGGAGGAGGTTATCAATTCGACGTGTTTTTTTTTTTTTTTGTATGTTTGTTACCTCAGAACTCGCTTATTTATGAACCGATTTGGAAAATTCTTTTTATTCGAAAGAATTTCTCTCCAGATTGGTCCCATAAATTTTTTTTCAAGATCGCTTCGGTAGTTTGGTTTTAAAATTAAAAAACTAGAATAATTATGTCGTCCAAGAAAACGAAATCGCGAATTTAGCTTTCCTGTGACGTATTTAGTTATGTTTTTGCATTGAGTTTGGTTGCCTGTACTTCTCACATACTTATACATATAGCATAACATCTTTTCCCCGTGACAGGGGTAGGCAGAAGCGTAACATTTCATCGCGATAGTCGTACTGTGTGTGAAACATATCAGTTGTGTTTTTGGGTTGAGTTTAATTGACTCTACTTCTTACATACATACATATATGTATATACCATCACACTTTTCCCCTTTTTAGGGGTAGGCAGAGATGTAACACCACAGCGCAATAGTTATAGTATGATTGAAATATATCAGTTGTGTTTTTGCGTTAGGTTTGCTTGAATCTACTTTTTACATACATATATATAGCATCACACCTTTTCCCCCTTTTCAGGGGTAGGCAGAGGTGTAACATTTGAGCGCAATAGTCGTACTGCGTGCGAAACACATTAGTTGTGTTTTTGTGTTGGGTTTAGTGGACTCTACTTCTTACATACATAGATACATATAGCATCACACCTTTTCCCCTTTTCAGGGGTAGGCAGAGGTGTTACACCACAGCGCGATAGTTGTACTGTGAGCCAAATATATGTTGTATTTTTGCGTTAGGTTTCCTCGAATCTACTTCTTACATAAATATATATTGCATCACACCTTTTCCCGTTGTCAGGGGTAGGCAGAGGCATATAATTTCATCGCGATAGTCGTACTGCGTGCGAAACACATTAGTTGTGTTTTTGCGTTGGGTTTAGTTGACTTCACTTTTTACATACATACATATATGTAGCATCACACCTTTTACCCTTTTCAGGGGTAGGCAGAGGTGTAACTCCTCAACGCGATAGTCGTATCGTGAGCGAAACACAACTATGCCATTGAGACGGTCTATTTTTACTAACACAAACAAGCAAAAAATAAAAATAATTTTAACAAAAAATTAAACCGCCTTAAAAAACCACTCAAAACCAAAAAATAATTTCATATAACAAGTATATATTGGATACCAATTTTGGAGTCGGTGCCTAATTAAAATTGCTAGTTAAGCTAGATAAATACATTAACGAATATACGAAAACAATGTGCTGCCAGCGTACAAAGTCAACAAGTCAGATCGTCACCGGAGATAAACACACCGCCGCAGCATAGCAAATGGAAGCTATTAAGGAAATATTTAAATTTGTGAACTGTACACTACCCAAATTCTTCCCCTGTTACCTATAGCTGGGCAAATGTGGGTGTATTACACTCCCTGCCGCGAAAAAAGAGGAAATAAAAAGATGAAACCTTTCACTGTGTATATTTGTTAGTGTAAACGCAAACCTACTCCTTTTAATTGATTTGAAAGAAATTTAGCTCATAGATGGACTATGCAACAAATATAGCTAACTAGCAATTTTAATTAGGCACCGACTCCAAAATTGGTATCCAATAATAAATAATAATAAAAAATAAAAAATAAAAAATAATAAAAAGCCTTATTATTCCTTGCATTATTACAGGATTATCTTATTACTAATAGGTGTGTTATTTTGTTAGTTAAACTTAAATTGATGGTTAGTTTTGTTAGGTTTCTTTTATGCAAGGACTCCCTTATTGGATAAAGGCCTCCTCCAAAGATGCCCATCTTTCTCGGTCTTGAGCTATTTGCACCCAATTTGGGCCGGCAATCTTTTGATTTCGTCTTCCCATCGTGTCAGAGGTCTCCCTCTGCCTCTTTTGCCTAGTGGACCTTTCCAAAGCGTTGTCTTTACGGTCCATCTCTGATCAGTAAGTCTCGCTATGTGGCCCGCCCATTTCCATTTGAGTTTTTGTGCATAGCTCAAAGCATTTGTTGCTTTTGTTATTGATCTTATCTTCGTGTGTCTTATTTTTCTATTTTCTTTATCTTGAGCATGCTACGTTCGAGTCCTCGCTGGCAGATATTAATTTTATGTTTCGCTTTGGCTGTAAATTTCCATGTCTGGCATCCGTACGTTAAAGTCGGTAGAAGGCTAGAATTCATTAATCTGGTTTTTAAATATATTGGCATGTTACTTTTAAAAATTTCCTTTAAACTCCAGAATTTGTTCCATGTCTGCTGGATCCTTCTTGTTATTTCCATGTCGTTGTTTTTCCTGTCGAAACTAATTGTCTTTCCCAAGTAGATGTATTTATCAGTGTATTCCAGTGGATTACCGTTAGTTCTTATTGGTACTGTACAACTATTTGTCATTATCTTTGTCTTAGTGAGGTTGATTTCCAGTCCTACCTTCGCACTAGCTAGTTGTAAGGATTTTATCATGTGCTGCAGTTGTGAGCTTGTCTCAGATAGTACCACTATGTCATCGGCGAACCTCAGATGACTTAAAAAATATATATCCAATATATACTTGTTATATGAAATTATTTTTTGGTTTTGAGTGGTTTTTGAAGGCGGTTTATTTTTTTGTTAAAATTATTTTTATTTACACTTATGTTTTAATTTAATTTGTGATAATGCGTTACTCTACGGCGACAATATTTTTTATATTTTCTTTTTGATTTTATGTATGATTTGTTTATATTCCCAAAGTATATTTTTATAGAATAATAATATGAAAATTATGATTCGAACACCTTTCATGTAGTATTTTCTTCACTAATTTCCAGCTTTGTATGAACTAAAATTATATACACTTAAAACTGAGTTTGATATTTAAGGCATTTCCGCTATCATTTCAACTTTATAACCCGAAATTTTATCAAAAAAACACACCGCTCTGCCAATAAGAACATCAAGTATTTGATATACGATCGCATAACGTATGGCGAGAATATCCTGACGAGTCTGATTTTTAAAACTACCTTCGATTTAAGACGGCGTGTACTTTTTGCAATAAAATGGAAATCCGAAGAAAGATATGCGGCAAAGGGAGGATTTCATACTGAAATATTAAACGTAATCTTCTTATCTTGCATCCTGTAGACTCTGTATCCTCCAGAATGCATTAATGGATATTTGAATATACGTTAAAAGTTCTTTTAAATTCTAGTTTTATAAAAGTGTTTGGATTCACTGCATAATGATTGGATAGTTTTAAATTGGAAAATATAGTAATATCAAAGCTATGTGTAACAAATCGATTAAGCAATGTCATGTCAAAATATATTTATAACAGGGTAAGAATGACAGTTCTCACCAATAAGACAATAATAATTATATAATACACCATTCAAGTATTTATGAGCACAATACACACACTCACGCTTTTTATCCCCGAAGGTGCAGGCAGAGGCGCAATTGATGCGCTCACTTATCGCCGTGCGTATTCCGTCCCATGATGTCCCAGGGGCGAGCTGACATAGCACAGATTTCAGACTCTGGACTGTCACAGAGTAGAAAAACTCAATATCACATTGAAATAAAACAATTTTTCGGATCTTGTCGTGGTTTTTTATATTATTATTTTTTCCCGACGTTTCGAATACTTTGCAGACTTCACGGTCACGAGGGAGGGGGGGGGTAGATAATATGACTGCGCGACACGGGGATCGAACTCGAGACCTTAGCACTTTGTCCATACAATTAGACCACCGGGGCAGTCATAAGTATAATTCATTAGAAAATAATTCATAATTAATACAACAAAGCACTTAAAAATAATGAATACGGCTTTGATTAAGAATATGTCCAAAGAAATACGGAGTATTGTCGCAAGTCGATTAACGTTACAGAGATTGGCAACATCAATCCGAGTTAGTGCAATCCATTAGTAAATAGTGGCTCGAGCGGCGACGGGCGGCGGGCCGCGGGCAGTCACCATGCAGATTTAATTTGATGACAATAATGGATACAAATGTTCCCCTTTCTAATGCACAACGCGAGGAATCATGGTCGGAAAACACGATTTTTCAAAGGTTATCTTAGTCAAGGTAATTTCATTTTATTTTATTTATTTAATAAGGTACACCAACAGCATACATATCCTTAAATCTAAAAAAAAAACATTGCGTGTTGACAATACAAAACATTCACAAATTAAGTGTAATATGATCAAATAGTACGAAACAAAGAAAATATAATGTCGGTTATTCAGTGTATTTTTTTCTCTCTCTGTGTGTACTTTTTGACCTATTAATTCATCAGTTTAAAAAAAAAGTGACACTTGCAGTTAAATTCATTGGGAATTGAGATGTGGCCTTTTTGGGTAATGCTAAGGGTATCGCGATATTTTCATTTATGTTTTTTTTAAGAAATTGTCAAGTAAATTTTATTTATTAGTTAAATAGAATTTTTAGTACTTTAAAATAATATCACAAACAAGAAAGTATTTGGAAAATAATAAATATGTAACAAACAACTTTATGGCGTACACTAATGAAGCGAAAATAAGTTGACAACATTTTCTATTAATGTTGCGTGAAGCGTAAATCTTTTTCCCTTTATTTCAATCTTCATTTTGCCACTTAGCCATGTTCCATTTTCAATTTCGATAAAATGTTATTTTTTGTGCTTAACACTTCAACGCGTCGCGTTCGAGTTTACATTAACAAGCCAACGCACTAGAAACGGGTAGTAGCAGATCAATTTAATAAGCAAAAATAGTCCACAGCAAAGAAAAAATTGTATATTATTTTTTTAAATGTTTAAGGGTAGTGTAGGTTGAAAATACAGTGGCAGTTGATCTTGGACAAGGATGACAACTGACATTTTAATCCGATGTGAGTGGTCGGAAAATTGTTTTGTTTTCAGAAGTGGAAATGTAAAGTATTTTTAGTGCTTTTATTAATACATTGTTCTAAAATTTTTCAATTAAATATATTATTTAAGAGGATAATGAGGTCTGTTATGCGTTATTTAGAATACACGTCTCTTGCTTATTTAGAGTCGGAAATGATAGTCCATCTTTAACAGACATGCTAATAATAAAGGTTTGACAACAACCTCTTCGCTGCCTACATCTATACTTCTATCTATATTATAATACAAAGCTGAAAAATTTGTTTGTTTTTTTGAACGCGCTAATCTCAGTAATTTTTGGTTCGAATTGAAAATATCTTTTAGTGTTGGATAGCCCATTGAATATTTTCCTTCACCGTTAAAGTAAGCGATAATTCCCTAAGAATACGCAGATCATTTTAGAATATACAGCGGTGTGTGCTCTCGAGTTTTAAACCTGTGAACATTCGTACTTGGCAGTCCGTTCCACAACCAAACAGCCTATCGTCGCTTTTTAGTGTGACCGCAATGTTACTAGCTAATGGAAGATTACCTAAGTATCTTAATAAAAAATAAGATGCTAACTCAGTAATTCTTACGCAGAACCCTTATATTCGCTATGTTAGTCTTTAACTACCCTTTCACCATAACTAATAAATACAGAAGTAAAATCAAATAAGACACAGATGATGTTAGCATTAAACTCAAGACCTCAGCCAGCAGTACCGGGAACCGCTTTTACAAATACGAAACATCCCAAGTTCCTAAGTAATGACACATTATACAAACTCAAACAGTATGCCTACCAATTACAGGTGAATGCAAATACGGTAGTTACCTTTGTTGGTTCGCTAAGTCCACCTTAGATCATGGCTTAATCGATCAGGGCACGTGTCGTCTGTTGACATCTGTTTGACTGTTGAATAATTCATGAGCCGCGAAACAGTTCCGCCGGATTGCCGGCTCTGGTCTGTTCAGGGGTTGTATTATGTGTGATCTTGGATTCCAAATGGAATTTGTTATCTATAATGTTATACAGTGGTAAAGTTTGTAACTTTGTTTGTATGTAGAAGGTAATCTTATGGAACTACTGAATCACTAAATTCTTTCACTAGTATGAAGCTTCATTAATCCTGAGTGCTATGGGTTTTACCGGGTCAAATATTTTCCCGGAATTAGACAGCCCGTAATTGCAAAAAGACGGATTGGCCCCCATAGATGTAACAGGGCCTCATGACTATGTATGTAAATAGATTACTGAATTTTACGAGCCTTTCCCGCCCTCATACCCACCACTACAACTCCTGTAAGCCAGGATCAGCAGTGGCACGCATTTTATGACACCGAGCAGTGAAGCTCGACGAGTCTCAGGGAAAACTAATATGTCATTATCCCGCAACGAAATTAATCAAATAGAAAGATAGGGAGGAGTTGGAAATATTAATTGTCCAAAAATTATATTACTGAATTTTGTCAGCAGTGAGCGAGCAGTGAGTGAGTGGCGAAGGGTGAATTTTTTTGAAAGGGAAACCGACATACATTCACTAATAATATGTATAAAATCGTTCTAATGATAATTAGATTTTATACAAATGAAAGGGAAGCCGACAGGAATAGAGTTGTATGGACTCTCCGCCACAGGTGAGGAATAGCCTACAACGCTAGTAATGAAATATCAATATCAGGTGTATGTATTCATAATCCAATTCAGTTATTTATATAGTTATGTTGGTATTACCGGTCTTACTGTCGGTCGACATTCGGGAGTAAACATAATCCGAGCTATCACCGACGTTAGCAATTCCTTATCCAAAACCCCGGGGAATCTACAGTTTACTATAGAGAATTGCTTACCTGTTCGGAACTTCCACAGGCTTGCTACATCCCAGACGGTACGCCTCTCGGTTGTGGATGCGTTTTCACTGCAATAAAGGTGCTTTTGACAGGATAAAGTTTTTAACTTTATGTTGTCTACATACTAATTTTATTATGATGACAATATAATCCTGGGTGGAATTAAAGACGTTGGAAAATATTAGAATGTATTTAAAAGTAATTAGAGGATAAGATATTTTTCTTGCTTCTTAAGTGCGAAAGTTTTTAAATCAAGAAGTCATGTGGACGTGAAATAAAATTTTATATACACGCATTATAGACATCGGTTCAAACATAGGACTATTATAACATAGGCTAGTTGTTATCGAAGAAGAATGCACGGTAATTATTATTCCGGATAAGGACTTTCACCATGTACAGTCGGCCACGAAAGTAGCTTAATTAATTCAAAATTTCAAAACGGTTCACTGCAATGAAATATTCTTTTTATTTACCTAAAATAAAGTAAACCCTTTGACGGTTATTTTAGTGAAATAAAAAAGATTGTTCATATGAACACAAAAGTATAAAGGCAATTTGTAAAATATAACAGACGCCAACAGCTTGGGTCCATTATTAAAATCGCAAAGACCTCGTTTGTAACCCACAGCCATATCCTACTCACACTAATAAGGAAATACCTAGTAATCAAATTAATTTCAATTCACCAAACGGAGATGGTAATTGAAATACATTATAGAAATGTTTGTCTGCACTAAACTGATTTGTCAAACGCCAAGTTTGAGATCTCATCGGTTCAACTTTACCGCTCCTCATGAATATGCAAGCCTGACAAGCAATACTGGACTTGGACTACGTAAACTTATATTAGATGCGTCGACAGGGACACGATAATCGTTCTATGCAAATGATTGCTTTGAATTGTGGTTTGGAATAGAAAAAAATAATTTATGTTAGGATAAGCCTTAATATTTTTTAGCTTAGACATTTAGAAAAATAAAGTTAACTATTTAAATTAATCTCGAAAACATGTCTTCATTTTGGAAAATATTTGTGAAAATTGTTGGGCTAATTTATGTTATAAAATTGTGCCTAAAATATTATATAAAATTATTTTTCTAAATAAAATAACATATTTAGGAGGGTCTGTTAATTAACTAGACAGCGATTGCGAACTCTAATGTCTTCGTCACATTATACTCACTTAAGATATTACAGTACCAATGAAATTTTTCTGTAGTATTTTTTTTTCTAAACCTGTCATACTTTATGTATAAGTAGGGTAATGAATAGTACATAAGTCACACAAGCTGCTAAACAAATTCAAATTTTCACCTTAAAACTTTTGTGCACTTTTAAACAATTGTTCTTTCTTTAGTAAAATAAACTTCACAGGGTTTTAGATCGATAAGAAAAAATAATGATTCAATTATAGTTAAAGCGTTTTGATTTTTTAAATTTATTTAGCTATTTTTGTGGCTGATTATACATCATAATTATGGATAAATTGGCTTTAATATACTTTCTCTTATATACATACCAATAATATGATATACTATGCGCATCGCGTTGAACACATCAAAACGTGTCTTCAATGCTTTCAATCGGTATTTAGCTTGAATAATTAGTTTGCTGGCAACCATTTTGGTTGCAAATGGATCTAATTGACGCTATAATTAATGCCGCATGTCGCTTTGCGTCCAAATTACAATTAGATTAAAATAATGGTTCGTTTGGATATTCAATTCACCACATTTAGCTTACTATAATAGAAACAAACCAAACTGAATGTGTTTGGGTAATAGAATTAGTAGTGTAAATAAAGATTTGTGATGGACGAATTTGAATATGAATTTTATTGTTGATGAGAGATTACTATAGATAAGCTTACTAAATATAATACATATTATATGATGGAATCAAAAAATATTTACCTCGTGCAAATAATTTAAATTTATATCACTTTACAATTATTGTAAATAAAAGGTATTACATTTAAAGTATATGGTCAGATACATCTTGGAACCTGCCTGGCAAAAAATACAAGATAGAAATAATAACTAATAAGCTAACAGCATGCAAGAATTTAATATTAAATTACAGTTATAACTGTGACATATTCATTAAATTTTAAACCTTGCCGCCGAAATTCGTATAATATTTATACTTTACACTTCTGTTACTGTTAAGCTAAGTATGCAATTTTCTTAAGTAATGTATATATCTTTAATTAGTATCTATTAGTTATTAAGCCTGTATAAAGTGTATCAGTCCGAATATATGTACTGTTGATGTACCTATTATAGTAAAGAAATAATGATAAATAAACTTGAGTTATTCGAGCTCAATAGAAAGGCCGTCTTTTCAAAACTCTCGCCATTACGAGCATACGTTTCCAGAATACGGAATGAATCGGGCTATCCATAAGGCCAATATTGTTGTTAGAATGTGTAAGCATATAGAAATGTCATAAAAGATGCATTAATACTTTATACGCTATAACGATGCTCTCTTATTTTACGAGCCTTTTGTTTAGAGAATGGTAACTTTGTCGAACTTTGTAGGGGCGGAATTTTGTTGTATTGTAGTTTAGAATTCTTTTGTGTATATTATTTTAAGGTAATAACTGTTTCGGCTGCAAACTGAATGTGTAATTTATGTCATCAATTTAAATCATTATAATAAGTAAATATTGCTGGTGTTAAATTTTTTTTTTGATGTAGGTATAAAAATAGCACAAAATATTATTTGATTGATTTGATTATTTTAACTAACCGAATGTATGCATTAACTTTTACTACCCATCCAAAGCACTTATAAATAACATACTTTCATTATATCCTCAACAGAAGCGAAATATAACGATGGCACAGAACGCCTAATCGCATTACGAGGCAAATCCGATCGTCCAAAATACGTACAAGGATTTAACAATATTCCTATATTTCACGCTACGATTGTTACGGGTGGGCCCTAATTCAATTTTTTACGCTGTCGGACACATTGCTATTATGGAATAGAGGTTAGGGGCCGTCGGCAGGGGCCAAGGTCTGGTCTCAGAGAAACGAGAGTTAGAAAGCAAGCATTTAAAATTTTATGATATAGGAGACGTCTACGGTGTTTTTCAACGAACGATACCAATCTTAATCGTCGATTTGATTCCGAGAATCGACCAATCACAATAAGTCGTTTGTGGGTATGACAAAAAGGTTTGTTCTGAGTGGTCAATTTTCGCGATGTTATGGATCGAAAAAGCGATTGAGATTGTTTTTTGAAAACAGATAGACTACAAACGAAAAGATGGTTTGCTTGCAGGTAGATATATTATAAATATATCTTCTAAGTACAAATTGTGATGTTCGTAGGTAGCAGTACCCAATATAATACTCGCTCAGGAAAATGTAAAATATGTAATGAAACACTATCTCAAGATGAAGAGCGTGGTTCGGTGCTCTATAGACCTCTGCACTCCAAATCTGTTTGTGGGAATTTTGGCCAAAAAACCAGCTTATTAGATTTTCAGTTAGAAATCTCGTACTCCGTTTTCAATAATAATAACAAATTTTACCTTCGCAACTAAATACTTCCATGACACTAATCTCCCCTATCTTTCGTCATGCATATAATTCAAACCCTATTGATAAAAAGATATTATTACTGTTGATAATTTAAGGGATGTCATGACGCGTGACACGTGTTTAATATTCGATTTAACTGCCACTGTCAACTGCTTAGGGGCTTATTGTTAACGGACGAAATAGGGTCAAGCTGTCTTTTTATTATTGTATAATTAATAAGTTGGTAATTGTTGTCTCTTGACTTGTAGACAATGAACGAATGTAGTTTTATTTTTACATAGCTCCAGAAATACTGAAATGCTGGATGAGTGAATTGAAACAGTATTTCTAACTATAGATGATTCGAAACCACTTTACCTGAAGTTCTAATTCGGAAACGATCAGAACTGACACGCATCGTTAAAAATTTCTGCCGTGGCGTTCGACACCAATTTCAACTTGGCTTTGAAATGGGAAAGTTGAGAAACTGGATAGCGCGAAATTGAACAGTTTAAAATAGTTCTAAAAAGCGCGCGGTTGGCCAGTTCACGTGGTTAATTACGATGAAATGGTGAAATTATGACAGTCTATATATATATTTTTTTAATCTCATTTATGAAAATGCAGTGTGTTGTACGTGATTTGTGTCAAATATGGTCATGAAATTCCCGGAATTCAAAGAAAAAATCTTACTGAGTGAGGTTACACAATATTCTGTAGTTATTATTATGTAGATAGTTATTTTTTCATAAATACGAGAACAGTTCTTTTTTGTATATTATCGTACATAAATCGTGTGGAAATCTACATACCTGAGAAGTTTTTTTATAAGAGTTTTATGGGCATTTAAAGTGTGCAAATCCGCACTTGGCCAGCGTGATGGCATAAGGCCCTAGCCCTCTTAGTAAAGGAGGCCCTTGTTCAGGATTATTACGGTACGTAATACAACACTGATATTATTTTTTATATAACCTTTTCATAAAAAAATAGGATTCTGACAATATCTCATTCTCATTTAAAACACCCTTTGTTTTACGTCCATCGACACAGACAATGACTCCGAATGAATCCTGGAGCTTTAATACAATCGAGTTTTTTATTAAAAGTAAAGCCGATATGACAACACCACGTGTTCTACCGCCGTCCTGTCAGAGTGACATGTGAATGAGAACAGCGTACGGCAGGGGACACTAGGGGACGCCAGGGGACTGGGGCGAGAAGTACGCCAGGGGACGCCAGGGGACTGGGGCGATGAAACGATGCTGTATTGTGTCATTTATGCATGAGAAAACGAAGCGACGGGCTACTGTTAATACGAATATTTCAATGGTCTTGTTATGATTTTATAAGAATGTTGAGCTTTTGTTGTCATTTGGAATTAGAACCAAAAAGCTTGTATTTCGCGAGTGAACCCTAAAAGTAATGTGTAATAATTTGGACATCGGTATTGCCTGAGTTGTGTCGGACTTTTTTCTTACATCCATTTATCCCCGAGGGGTATGTGAAGGCGCAACCAGGGCACCAGCTTTTCGCCAAGTATGTTCCGTCCCATGATGTGATAGGGGTCGAGCTTATCGCCATATCGGGCAAAAATTTCAGCCTACGGGCTGATACTGAAACCGAAATATGACTTTGCCCGACCAAGGATTCGACCCCACGACCTCAGAACGCCACCGTACCACCTATGCAGTACAAATACGCCACCGAGACATACACAAATAAATAGACCACAAAATGGCTCTACATCCTTTATTAACTTATAAAAGAAATCCACAGTCTATCATTAAGAGTATATAATATAATCAGTTAACAATCGACAAACTCGTATCTATTCTACCAATAGTATCTAAAAAATCAGTTTTATAGTCAATCGCCTATACGAGTTATTCAAAACAGAGGGTCGACCTAATTGCAAAGCTAGACGCGACTACCGATGCGTTCACGCGAATCACTCCATTCCTCTACAGCACTGGCCTCACCGTCCATATAATACTGCGGCTTAATTTAATTAGTATTCGCCATTTTAACTGATAAATTCTGAGTATTGAAACGTAATCGTTTCTCCTCTCTTGATGCATTGCCACTTGACCCTTAAAGTTAAACAGATAGGATTTTATTCCGGAAAATCGGTTTTAAAATAATTTATAATCCCTACTGATATTATAAATGCGAAAGTAGGTCGGTCTGGTATGCTGTCATGGTTAAACTACTGAATTGATATTGATGTTATTGTTGCGGAGTAAGCTTGAAAAATAAGGAAGGATATGTGACTCTTTTATTAGCGGGATTTCAACCTGATTTTTTGCCATACCATAACCCTGCGAGCAACATTTATATACTCACATTATACACTCAAAAACATTATTATCTCTCTTTCATGTAATAAACGACCTGTTAATTGAGTTGATTTTTATTTATATCATGCTGTAACACAGGTTTACTTATATCCCATATTTTTTGTTCTAGAAAAATATTTTCATACGATCAGTCACGAAGCTATAGTAGTGTAATATAATGCAACATGTTCTAGAGTGAATAACGCGTTCAGTTATAATCATGTGCATAACAGAATAAAATTCACTGGCGTACAATATGCGAGAAGAAACACGTGATAACTTTTACTCTAGGGGAAATGATATTCCGCGAAGAAAAGCACTAAGATAGGTGTAGAAATATTATGTGAACAGTTTATTATTTTTAAGACGATCTTGTCTGGAACGATATGTTTGGGTCACGATAGTGTAGTAGAGAATTGAAGAGACCTCGAAGTTGAAGGTCCGTGGTTCAAATCCCAAGACATTCATCTGAGAGTTTTCGAAGATTTATATTATCACTCAGGTTATCTGAAAGAGATCGCTGTTTAGCGATAAGACCGCCTATTGGTGCACTTTTTTTATATGATATAATAATGTATTCATTTTTCTGTATTTGGTTTATACAATAAAGTATTTCATTCATTCATTCATTCATTCATTATCAATTGTCATTCGTGTTAACAGTGAAGGAAACATTGTGAGGAAACCTACATATCTGTGAATCCGCCTTAAGAATTTCTGTTCAACCCGCAGTAGGTCACCGTGGAGTAAAGCCTAAACCCTCTCAGTGAAAGAAGAGGCTTGTGCTGAGCTGTTATGAATATACTATTTACTGGTAATCTTAAATGACACAAGAGTATCCGATGAAGCCATTTAGTATCGAATTGCTCTATAGAATTTAAATATTTGTCAAAATATATTTTTCCAATTGTTTTTTCAGAGATCACTCTACAAACACGGATTTACAAAACTCACATCTATATTTAATATCAATAAAGTTCCCAATAAATACTGGAGCGTCGATCTACTACTGCTAATTTACAGCATTGCGGTTAATAGTTCTACTAGAAGTTTCCATTAAATAACAATTCACCGAAATGTTATCCATTAAATTCTTAACTAGGCTGCAGTGAAGTGCTCCACATACCCGGTATTGACCTGATTATTCATTGATCCTTTGCGGTAGGTCGGTGACGTCGCGTGACCAACCCTATAATACGTCAACATACCCAATTTACATAACTGAAGTCTTATAAATGGCCTTTTTTTGTAGAAGCAGGCCGTTTGGTGAATGATAAACGTTCGAGTAATTCAGAATTTCGTGGAATTGTGTTTTCTTATGTTTACATCAATAAAATGAAATAATAAAACTAGTTTTCGGATTTTATAACTTTTTATTTTTCAGTAGAAGCACGAAGACTGTATAGGAGTTGATAGAGCTCAAAGAATATTGTTGGCAATTCGTAAATATCATTTAAGTACTAATCGAAATTTCCAGTAGTTTTTATTTAATAATACTAGTCAGGTAGAGTCGGTTATATTCTCTTCTGGAAACTTCTATTGTAGTTAGTGCAAAACATGATAATAAAGTCGGTAGATACCTAATATCAATCAATTTACGTAATTTGCGTTTACTTGGGGAGGCATACTATCTCCCCAAGTAAACACAAACCATCCCTGTCTTGAGCAGTCTGCGTCCATCTATCAGGTGCCGATTGAAGCATTGTAAAAAAATATATTCGGCAATGTACCTATAAAAATATTTATATTCATTTGTTTTTTAATTCTAATTGGCCCAAAAGTTCTATAAAGTTTTCATAATTTCACATTTCGACTATAATCTTCCACGCTCGCTACGTAGTACTTATTAATGAATGTATAAAATATATTTCGTGG
The DNA here is from genome assembly GCF_014839805.1 of Manduca sexta. Lineage (NCBI taxonomy): Eukaryota > Metazoa > Arthropoda > Insecta > Lepidoptera > Sphingidae > Manduca > Manduca sexta. The sequence goes on along the minus strand of NC_051125.1, from coordinate 8,271,663 downwards.
CGATTCTAAGTATTTTAACATGGAATTCTATACATATTGTTGATAGCGTTATCATTCAATTCAATTTTTAGACTGTGGTTCCATCGTTGGCAGACGATGATTTTGCTAGCGTTATCATACATTTTAATACGTTCCTACTGTAATATCAACTGTCAACTTTAAAATTAAGAACACATCATTTTAAATTTATGATTAGGTTAGGTTAGGTTTTAGCCGTAGGTTATTATTTTTATTTTGACCGATATTCAAAAAAAAAAAGATAAACTAAGTTCATTTCTTGCACTTCAGTACTCTGGTGTCGGTTAATAGTAATCACAATGTAAATTAAAATCTTTGTTGAACAACACTCAACTGCTTAAGTTTGCGCTTCTGGTTCTGGCTGTTTTCCAACATTATTTTGCACCTTCGTACTTTGACTATGAGAGTAGAGTTCGGGTTAAAGAATTAAAGTAATATTGCTTAAATATTAAATTCGTGATAATTTTTACTTCATATGTAATCTATAATTAATTAATATAATGCCAGGATCTTGTTACCATATTTTAATGTTCAGTGCTTCAGATTTTGTGTTTATTCTAAATCGTATGTCTAAATAATACTTATTTTTTGCCAAGGGCGTAATTTGTAACTCCGTTATAAATTTACTACAGTTATTAATGGCAGGGCAACGTAACATTATATCAGGGCTGGCGGTGTAAAGGTCAATAAATTGCTTCCACAACAGTGATTATAACTTAGCTCTACTAAACACTATAAACAAGGAATTTTACTGTAGTTCTCTTGTTATTCGTTGTATAGTTCATCATTTATTGAAAAGACGCCTGTACAATTAAGATGAGCAAATACACGTAACGCCTAAATCAGTTATGAGCAAATACACGTAACGCCTAAAATTGTTTAAATTTTAGACTGTGAAGGATATTCATATTTTATTTTTGTCCAATTTTGTTTGATTTTTTGTTTGAAGTTATAACACTACATATAACGATAAATATATTATAATGTGCTCATAAATATAGGCACTGTTGAGTCTAAATTAATGATAAACGTCGCGAAATATCGTCGTGTTTCCGCATAGTCAGATTTTTGTCTGTCTTACTGGTTTTGTATTGTTTGACCGCGAAACGAACTCGCCGAAATATGTTACAAAGGCGGGCTTTCTATGTTCATCGCAATTCACTCGGAGACAAAATATATAAAGATATCTCCATAAGCATACTTATAGATTGATTGATTTTTAAACATAAAATAATTTAAGAAGGTAAACATAGAGACTTTCCCGCCCTCACACCCACTACTACAACTCCTGTAAGCCAGGATCAGCAGTAGCACGCATTTTATGACACCGAAAAGTGAAGCTCGACGAGTCTCAGGGAAAGCTAATTTGTCATTATCCCGCAACGAAATAAAATCAAATAGAAAGATAGGGAGGAGTTGGAAATTTTAATTGTCCACTTCCTTCTATAGCAAAGCGGGAGACAAAATAATTAACTGGGTATACATAGTAAGATACGGATAATTTTGGTACATCTTTGTACGTAATATCAGCTCTGTATCAGTTATACAGACAGGACAGAGACAGACAAACAACCAAGCTATGAAAGAGTTACACTTACCGACTAATCGCAAATTAATTGAGTTCAATATTGACTGCACCTGACGGCTAAAATAAAAGCAAACCAAGAATAAAGAATCGTATATAAAGACTCGTCTTTATTCTTAAGGCGCCATGCACATTATGAAAGAAAACAAATATGATATGTAAGTCATATTCGTTTTGTGTGAATGCAAAGATGCGTCATCATAAGGTCGGTGAATGAAGCTTACAAGATATGCGTATAAGACGGTATGAATGGATGGAATATTATATTACAAACGCTGACGCGCTGGAATGTTTTGTATTATGTGATGTATGGGTAAATTTGTTTTGTGGCACGCGATTGACACTAGACGTAATTCGATTTAAATCGTCTTATTTATTTACTATTTAATTCATATTAATTAATCCTTTTTAGTATGGTATCATAGCCGAGTTTGATGTGAGTATGGAGATAGTTTAAATGTCAAGATGGTTTTTGGTTTGCAATAATTATTACTTTTTTATATTTATTATAGAACGACTTCGACTTGGATTAGACTGCAAAATATACTTAAATACAGTTAAACTTCCTATGATATCTTAATATTTTAAAGTAAAAACTCTGTATTAATATTCGACTTGAAAAATATGATCACAGAACAGTCTACAAATTGCTATTTATTTAATAATTCAATTGTAATGACAATGGTGAGGCAAAATGGATATGATATTTGAAATGCGCCCGAGGCCGCGGGCCGTCTCGCGGCGTTGTCACGAGCCGATGAAATGTGAATAATCAACACGCACTAGGAATTGAATATTGTACGGGTAACATTGGCGGTGGCATATAATTTAATTACGCGGGTTTAAGCGCAATGTTGACACTGCGTGATTTTATACGAGCTGTGGAGACCATGTTTTGAAATTCGGTTTCTGTTGCTGGCGGTAGGATATATTTTACATCCGCCCGGATAGCGAACGCCGTACACAAGGTATTGAATCCCGCTGTAGAGGCCCACGTAAACGCGTCGCATCCTGGGATAAACCTGTGTATATCCGGTTCCAACAGGCTGATTGTCGAGGGATTGTCATCTCATCAGGCGTTATTCTATGAGCGCCACTCCACTTACCATCAGATGCAGTGGGGTCGCTTTGTGTGCTCGTATAAATTGTGATGTAGTGACGACCTTTTTCTGGTTATTTAAGACTAAAACTACTTACATCAATAGTTTCTGCAACAGCTTCGACTCGTGGCGTAGATTAGGATCAGAAAGATTATCGATAATGTTACTAACTGAGTAAGATAGTAGGAATCGACTTGGTTGTGCTTTATATTGCCAATCTTGAATGACCACTTCTCATTCGACTCTTAGCTCGTCTTCGAAACAATAAAAGTACATTACAGTGGGACAGCGGTGTTGATATAACAGTAAAGGCCAAATACAATATTGAGTAATGAGACTCGTGCGTCATTCGTCGGCCGCAACAATTACTTCAAGGTCGCGTGCAGACCTTCGATATCTTCGACATTGGTGGTAGATCTGTTGGAGCTTGGTACGGTGGTTACCATCGTTCATAAGGTAAATGTCATTGTGATTTATTTTTGTAAATTATTTTGAGTTTATAGGGTTATTGGGTTTTTGTTAGGGGTGGGTACGCATCATCATATCGCAGTTTTCATACTATGATTTTCTCCCGATGTTTCCAAGACAGTGCGGTCGGTCGCGGGGGGGAGGGGGGTGACTGATGTGCTGGTCGTCCGAAAAGAGATGACCAACAATCATAATATACAAAAACCGCAATAAAGTCCGTTTTTTTTTATGTTTATCATCAAAATTGGTTTAGTAATTCCAGCATAAAGCGCAACGGATACTTTCACATTTATAATATGGTGGTTGGTTCAACATAAAATGAACTTAAAAACACACTGAAGATGATATAAAATATCCTATCTCTTGGAGACATAATACAATTCCAGTGAAAACGGCTGCAATGTTGCCTTACTATGTAGTCGAGTGCTCCGTATTGTACAGAAACACTTCAGTGCGATCGACTCTACTGCAGATATTGGTTCGAAGGAAACGCAAAGAAAGCTGACCTCATACAAGTTTGAGTACATTTTGGCTCCGTTTCATTGCACTGGTTTGAATTTGTAGTTTAACTGTTACTTAAAGTTTCGGGTAGTGATGCAATGAATACTATCTGTACAGGGTCATTTTACCGCTGCGTTTCTAAATTAAAGCACATACTTATCTACTTAGAAATACACTATACAATAAGTTATTTGAGCCGTAGATGTAAAGTAAAAAAGTGTAAGTTTCGACCAAAATAAATCTTAATAAAAAGTAACTTAAATTTTACGCGCCGTAATGCCACTGAATTCGTCGCAGCTGCAACATCATACTTTCAGTGACAAATACACTCACCCACACGCCATATTCGCATTAAACTACAAAATGATCAAAAAATCAGAAAACTAAAACCAGAATTTTTGGTGAAAGTATTCGTTATTAATGGATGATTTTTGGCACAATATTAGCAAAGGTGAAATCGAGTATGTGGTTTCATTTAGTAACGCAATGTCATGACCACCCAACTTTAAAAACCCATGTCAACATTCCAGAAATGATCCCAATTGACCTCACAAGATAATTGTTGACTATGCAAAGCGTTTCTCAAACAGTGAGTCAGAGAGCGTCGCCCTCAGACAAAGAATAACAACGTAACGGGCGGGGGCAATAAATCAAGTGACGTCATATTCCCCTCTAAGAAGTGTCGCATTTTCCAACTCATAACGTAGCCTCTTAATGTACTTGTATGGGGTGTAGTGGATTCATTGCGTTTTCAGTTAAAAGAATGGAGCTTCAAACTTCTGAGAAACTGCATTTTTTTATGAAAAATTGGAGATGTCTTGGCGCGACAAATTGACTTGAGAAATGTGTTTGGGAAATGGGGAATGTCTAGTCCAAGATGGCGGTAAACAACAAAATGTTGTCCATAGTTATAAAGAAAATGGATGCCTATTTGGGATAATTTATCATAATTTTCATTAAATTCTGTAATAATGTTAGAAAGTAATGGCATTACAGATTTAAAACAACATCCTTATAAAAAATAAATTATATATTCATTAAAAAATGACAGTAACATATTTTACATGTTATATTTAATATTATAGTGGTTTCCCGAGCATGACTAATGAATTAGCAATTCTTATTCATCCTTTCATCCCTTTTTCTAGGAAGGGTATAGACTAAGTTTGTCGCAGTTCGGTAGATTTAGGAAAGGGTGAATGACTGAATATCGAGTTCCAATATCGTAATTAATTATACTTATTGTACAATTTGATAATTTTATAAAATTATACGAACATAATATTACACACATCCAAACGTTAGAATAATAATTATATTTATTTAGGATATTATATTGAAATTCATAATATGTGAAATTAAAACCGATGTTAACGATACAGGCAAAGCCTGGTGTGGACACGATCGTTAAAGAGAATTATGTATCTATAATTTGGATCATTTTTTGTATTGCTTTTAATGACGAGACGAGCTTGCCGTTCGCCTAATGGTAAGCGATACGACCGCCCATAAACAGTAGAAACACCATCAACATTTTATTACAAAGTATTGTCCGGTATTCCACTACGCTCGCCATCCTGAGACATGATATGTTAAGTCTTATTGTATCCAGTAATTATTACTGGCTACAATGTCCCTCAAATATTAATATTATAGTACAGTTAATAAAATATTATACATATAGATAAATTCAAATTATAGAGTGAATCACCGCGATACGAATGATCGCTTTCATGAATATTTTACAGTAATAAATGTTATACTTTTTATATTACTATAGTTATTCCGTCTTTACCAAACTATCGAAAGGTAATAAACACTTAGAAATATCAAGTTTTACTCAGTAATTATTACTTACTAAACATATTATTATATTCCTAATTTACTTAGCTGCTAGTTTTGAACACTTAATTTTATTAGAGATATTCGTTTCCAACAAGATTCAAAATCATTTCCAGACTATCAACAGCACAAAATCCTATAATATTAGATGACAAATTTTCCGGATGAGGCAAAATGAACCTTTTAAACACGGCATCATTAATGTTTTTCGGTCGGCGACAATGTCAGCCCTTTAATTTCATGCTTGATCGCCGCACCATATTGCTATATTTAGAATTTAGCTATATTTCGTACCACCTTAACGATATTGGTTCGAGGAGTCAGTGGGTCGGCAGTAATCCGCCGGGATGGGGGGTGTCAGCTTCAACTGTCAGCGATGTCATGGAGACAGTCCTGCACTCACGTGCTTTCGTTTATTGGTCAATGGTGCAATATTGTTATATACGTTTATTGGCTTTAGTATTAAAGGGTTATATTATACTTCAGATTATTGATTCGGAAACAATTACTAACGAAATATAATGAGTGAATTCTTGAATAAAATTTGCTTGGTATTTATTTTATTTCAAAAAATAGTTTCGTCAAATATTTGTGATTATATCTGCGGTTAAGAAATCCTATTGTATCACATTATTATGAAATATCTTATTACATCTACGTTAAGGTAGTGAATAACGTGGCACGCTAATCATATTTTTATATCTTATTTATTTGTTTATAATCCATATTGAAAATATTAACATTTCTAAAATATATTATCTTTCCTTTGTATAATTTCTTTGTAATGTGGATATTGTTTTATTAATTCCATAGTGAAAATGCCACTAAAATCGTCGATTATATGCATCTTCTAAACTATACATCATTTCAATTTGCAATACTTTTAGATAGATAATTCAATAGGGCAGATTTTAGTAATTTAAAATTTTCAATAATACCTAAAATTGATTTTTGTGAGACTTGATTCGTATTTTCTTCGTATGGAATGTATGTTAGAGGCTGTTTATTAGGAAGGGCCTTAAATACTATTAAGGCCTAAACGAGGAGAAGTTAATGTTTGTAACAGATCAATATCTTGTAGAGGTATTGTTGTGGGACTGTGTGAAGTCTTGTACTGTCTAATAATAACATATTAAGCTAAAATGATACTTAGAGCACTGATAGTTGGCGGTATACAAGGTCAAAATAAAACTAAGACTTATAAGCCCCGTTTTAGTGTAATGCCCCGAAAGAGCAACTTTATACGACTTTAGTCCTCTTTTCGAGAGATGTTGATGTTAGTTTATGACAAAATACTACTGCAAAGCTAAACTAATAAGCCACAACTTTAGTAATGTCATAGTTTTCGACGTAAAGTTACTTAGATTCCACAATATGGAACAATTTTCTGTAACAAACATAAAAATATATAACAATATCGTTATTTGCGGATTTGTGTCTTGCGTTTTCAGCGCTTTATCGAAAGTTTTTATTCCGCTGAATAAGTTTTTGTACAAAATAACCATTTCTTTATTTGTGTCTTAGATTTTCTTGTTTTCGTTCTACCTGAGGACGTGACTTTAATGTACTTTTGTTTATACTTATTGGCTTGATAAAATTTTAAAATATTTTAGTTCATTTGTAAATGAATATGTTTTGAATTCGAAATCTAATAAGAAACAGAATCTAATAAGGAAAGAGTTATAAGATTACATCCATAGATATTTATATTTTTTTATTTATAATCTATAAGGTTCTAATTAAAACGCTATACGATTTTTCAAGTTAAATAAGCTGTGGTTTTATGTGCGCGGGATGACGGTAAAGTTTTCCAATTGTCAACTATGCCAAGTGCTGTTACCGACTGCAGCGTAGTTATTTTATGCAGTGCAAAAAGTGTATTTCACTGTTGATTTCGTTTTTCTCTAGAGAGTAAAAACGTTCTTCTGTATTAACTCGGATACAATCGTTATATTCATTGTCTTCATCGTGGAGATAAAACATAAATAATTCCATGGATTTCAGCAGTCTATTTATTTATTTAAATAACATTACCATACATATTATCGTAATGCTATATTTAAACTAAGGAACATTTGTTATAAATGCAGATATGCAGGCAATTTCTGGTGCGTAACATTTACAGGCTACAGTGTGCTTTACAAAATGGAAATGATTATGAGGTTAGAATAGTATCTACTTGAAAATTACACATTCTAATATTAGGATCCAATATAATAACACAACCGATATTAGATGGTTAGCTATAGATTAGATTGGCACTATACGATTTTAATAGTAAAAATATCTGCTTGTTAAAAAACATTAGTTTACTTTTATGTCATATAAATTCGTCCTATGTCATATAGATTCGTTCTATGTCATATATATTAGTCCTATATCATATATATTGGTCTCATGTCATACACATAACTCCAATGTTAAATAAATTAGTTCTATTTCATATACATTCGTCCTATGTCATATATATTCATGTTATGTCATAAACATTAGTCCTATATCATATACATTAGTCCTATATCATATACAGGTAATTGCGTGTAAATACGAAGAAAAATCTATGAATTAAAACATTTGTTTTCTTTTTAGTCATATTAAGAAGACCCTGAACACTTCGTTAATATTTCAATTCAATTTTCAGACTGTGGCTCCAACTTTGTTCATAATAATAATAAATAAAAACAAATGTCAGACATAAATGACACTAAAGGAGAAACACGGAAACTACCTTCGCTGTCAAATTTAAGGTAGTTAAACAGATATAATAAAAATATTATCGTTAGTTCTTTACTCTTTAATATTCACAAAGAGAAGGTATTTTTTAGATAATCAGTTTCGTAGTTAAAATCGATACACAACGAGTCAACGGACTCTATTATCATTGTGATAATCCACAAATATTTAAACATTCGAATCAATTTAGTGAAATCGTTTTAAATGGTTGCGTATTATTCGATTAACTGTTATAGCTGTCCCTATATCATATTTTATTTGTTCTGTTAAATAGCCCGCTTCATATCGCATGGGGAGTATTTTAATTCTATTTGTGCAGTCAAAACAAGGGCCTACCCTGATCCCCTTTCAATTAATTTACCAGTACAGATACGTAGCCGGGCTTTAGACGCTGATCTGACACTTCATCAAATTACTGACTTTTTTATTATTATAGTATGTGAAAAAGAATTATATTGGTACATAATATTTTCATGTATAAAATAGGATCTTTAGGTTTATAAATTATGTTCTATCAATTATTCCAATTTTACGAGAACTCTTTCGATGTTTTGTAGGAAGTAGTATTGTAAAATATGTTTGTTATCGAATAATATTTGATGAAATAGATTTCCAGTTCAATAAAAGCATTTCCGTTTAAGAAATGTAACAGAGAAAATGTATGTCAGTTGTTTCATCTAAAGCGCCCCGATTATCCGTAATAGGTAGTAGCCCAATTATAGCTTAGAAAATAAATAATAAAATTCACTCTAGTAAATGAAAAATGTGTACAATGTTTTCTAGTTTTAGTAACAGTATCGTTACGTAATAAATCGAATTTGGAAATAAATTTGGGCGGTCAATCCTCTTCGGACCTTGATTACGCCCTTCCCAAATATCCTGAGGCCCGCTTTTTACTTTATTTCACATAGGAGCCAAATCGAAAACCGTTCGGATACATTGCGGTGACATGACAAAGTAAATGTACGCAATTTCGGATATCGCTTCCGATGTCGCCAATGAATAACTTCCAATTTTAAATGGAAATTGTTTTGGGAGGGTTAACTTTTAATATGACATTTCTAGTGCAAGGGTTGTTATCTGTGGGTATAATTTGTCAATTCTATACTTTATAAATTACTTTTCTGGGTACACCGAAATGATTTTAATGTTATCCACCAAAATACTGTTGCACTTGTTCGAAATGTGATTCTGCTGTTCGTAATTGTATTTATATGAATGTGCGTTACGAGTAATAGTTGATGGTGATTTAACAAAATGTATTCATATTATTATTTATGTCTATGAAATTGTTATTCGTAATTTAGTTATCTTGTCATTCTAAATGTAGATATATGCCATCTTTATACAATTCCCGCCTGTATAAAATAACAATGTTAAGTAGTTTTCTCTGTAAGTTATTATATTAATTTATATTCCTAAAATATTATCATAAAATATTAAACCTAAAAAAAAATATGTTTGTTATTCGTAAATGTATTCTTACAATTCATATCGAGCGTAATAAATTGTAACTTTACCTAGTTTCTCTTGTGTTATATTTATAGATAAAACTACCATACATGAAACATGAAATCATTATAAACTGGAAGTGCAGAGATAATATTATATTTCTTTGCACAGTTGCAAATTCTCAAGGCAAGATAAACAGAAACGTGACTATATGCACTAACGAAGATACGTTTTGTTTTGGCTTTGTTATATCATCGAGTATTTTTTCAATTCGGTCCTAGTGGAAAAACTATTATGAGCAATAAGAGTTTAGGATAAATATACACGTTATTTAAAAGTGGACGGAATTACTTTCTTTATTATTTCGTGATCCTATATTTCATATAAGCTGTGGCCGCTTTCGACATGTCCGTCTGGAAATCTTTGGGGGAGGCCAATGTCCAGCAGTGGACTTTATGTGGCTGATGATGATGATGTGTCTGTGTTAAGATTTATTTAAGTTAAAGTATCGTTTACAGGAGTTATGCTTAACACTATCAAAATCCGGCTAACCGTTGTATGTAACAAGCAAATACCTAACCAGGTAGATAAGAGATTAAACATTTTATTATAATGTCTATAGAATTTTCAATATTTATTTAGGCTAGCTTCTGTAAGTTTGTCATGATAACGAAATAGATTTATATACATTAATATCTAAAAAGCACACACACAGATCACGCATTTATTCCCGAAGGGGTATGCAGAGGTGCAACCACGGCACCCACTTTTCGCCAAGTATGTTCCGTCCCGTGATGTGATATGAGGCGAGCCTATCGCCATATCGAGCACAAATTCCAGACTTCGGGCTGATACTGAGCAGAAAAATCCAAATATCACTTTGCCCGATCGGGATTCGAACCCAAGACCTCAGAGCGGTGCCGTATCGCGCATGTAGTACAACTACGCCACCGAGTCAGTCTAATAAATAAAATTAAAGAAAGTTTATAATTAACTACTCAGTTATACGCTATGGACTACTAAAGGTGTCTATGTTTGAAATTCCTCATGTCGTGCATGCAAATGTCGCAGTCGCGAGAATTCGACTGTGAAACGAAAAGCCGCGAGTTCGATCCCCAGTGAGACAAACATTTGCATTATCTAAAATATTTTGTTCGGATCGGGATTTTGTGGGTTTGTAAATCTTTTCTAGTTTCTACTACAAAGCGAGTAAATCTAGGCAAGACTACGTGTTTTATAAAAGGAAATATTTTGAAACGCACTATATAATATATTTTTTTATATATGTGATCGGAGTCCTATATATCTGCTTTCAAACAAGCATAATTGTGTTGACTGACGAGGAATAATCATCTCTCATCAGTCGACACTAAATGGATCTCACTCCACTTACCCTCAGGTACAGAGGGATCAATTTACAGTATAAAAAACAAAGGAAAGTATGTGGTGTTAACGCCAATGCTGTTTGATTTCATTCGTGATCTTTCAAAATATAGGCGGTTACATATGTAAGTGTTCAAATTGCCAATTAATCCTCTATATCGGAGCTCTGGTGGTAAAAAGTTTGGTAGCCCTTGTTTATTTATTTTCAAACCGCATTCTATATTATTTTAACGTCAGCACCTGTGACTGATTATGGCATTAATGATTTAGTGTATCGGGAGACCAGCCGTGCTATGCGTATATCGTTCGGCGCATCATGAAGCAACGTGATAGCTACTTAGTACTTACATGTAATACAATGCAGTAATTATGTACTTCATAGTTAAAATCAATTATAAATTGCATGTCATATTGTGTGATTCATTGAATTATGAGTATATTAGTTGATTAAAGGACTCTAGTAGAGTGATTTACGCAAGAAATAAGTATTATAATAGTTGTATGTTTTTATAGTTATAATTATGGAGTAGGTGCAAAAATATTATTATGACAAGTTTGTATGACTTTACTTATATACAGATAAAGCTAAGATGTAGCAAAAATATAGCTACATCTATATATTTGCTATCCAATACTTATCCAGTTCAGCATATTTTTAAAGACTCTCAATGTTCCAGTCATGTTCGTAATGTATACATGACTTATACGCAATTGTCGACTTGATTATTTAATACCAAAAAAAAAACAATAATTATAGTTTTTAACTCCTTTTATTTATATTATTTATATAAAACACTACTTCTAGTACAATTATGCGGCTAAAATCGAGATATGATCTAGATGATTGATTAAATAAGAAGAAAACGTTCTCTTGCATGTGATTACTTAATACCATCCTAAACAAACGTTATTCCACTGACACATTGATGTGATATTTGGAATCTTGTTAAGAAACGGATGTTATACATACATGAGAATTATTGGCTGTAGTCTACTATGTAACTTGGTTTTACTCAAAATTATTGGGGTCAAATCATTTTATAGGACCAAAAAGAAAAACAAAGGACGTAAAAACCACTTTTGGCAATTCAGATATTTTCGGATCAAAATTATCACAATGCGGCTACCCAACCTGGAATTGAATCTTAAACATGGTCTAAGTACGCTTCCACTACTGACAATACTGTTTAAGCAATATTAAAAAAGTACGAACAGATATAGTTTTATAATCAAGAAATACATAGACCGGCAGCTCTAGCATAATTTGTAGCAGTTAACTCTACAATAATTAGTGACGTTATATTACATACGTTAATATATCATTAGACAGTTGCGACTTCATTGATGACTACCGATAACAAATAGCAGGTTAATCAATTAATGGCGTCAATGTAACAGTCATTAGTCACAGCTGAATAAACGCGTCGATATTAGTTCCGAGTCATCGGATTTTAATCATTAATAATTATTGATATTTTAATGGTTCATTGATCTTTGCTAATTGTTGGATATTAATACATATTTGACTGTTATAGGTCAATTTAGTAGTTGTAGTAAAGTTAGCGTGTATTGTTTTGCAAAGGTTACATTGATTTAGCCATAAATTGTTTGTTTCGTATTTTCCATCTCTTATCTTAATATTACGTTTCGCAACGAAACATGACTGGAAAAATGATAGTCTATAAAAATATGCTGAATTGGATAATGTGTATGTAGTAGCAAATGTATTGTTTAAAGCCATGGCGATCTGTTTATAATGTATATAAATGTAAATATATTTTGGCTACATCTTAGCTTTATCTGTATATGTATGTAGAGTCATACAAGCTTGTCATATTTTTTTTCAACTACTCCATATTTATAAATCTATAAATACATACATCTGTTATAATAATTATATTTTTGCGTAAATTACTCTACTAGAGTCCTTTTAATTACTAATGTACTCATAATGCAATGAATCACACAATACGACATGCAAGAGATTATAATTAGATTTAATTGGTTTTAATTATGAAGCACATAATTACTGTATTGTACATAACGGTTACAGTGCTGTGGAAATAAGGCAGAATGTTTCACGCATTTGTGAGGTCGATGCTGTGATATCGTCATCTAGTGTGGGAACAATGTAAGAGATTCGATGGTAGAGTTCGGATTGGATGTTATTTCTTTTTGTGGTTTCATCTTTTGTAAACGGTTATATTTTACAATTGATTTATGATATTGATGGATAATGCTCAATATTGATAAGGAGAGTCGAGTTTAAGAAATCGTTAACGATCGAGAAGAGTATCCATGAGGGTTCAAATTACTGACCCGTGCGAAGTTTTAATATCGATTAGTCGTGAAAGTAATTAAATTACTTAAGTAGAGTTCCAGCATAGCTTGAAAATAACTTAAAGGATAAATTTTGTTTGCGTACTTTCTGCCAATGTAAATTGCTGACCAAGCCATCTCAGCTCTGTCGTTTTGCATTTTTATTCTAATCAACGCAATAAACTACGGATGACTAATCTTGATCGTAGGCTCTCGTATGATGGCGCCGCGCCGCGCCACTGGAATACCGGCGGCGAGTTTTGTAGTTCCGCATCGCTCCGTCACAGCGGCGCGTCGCTTCCGTCGCGCCAGTACTGCCGCGACTTCGCCGAGGACGGACGTACGCCGGTCGCATCGCACCCTCGCACGAAAAAGTTTTATAACTCAATAGTCAGGGGATTCTCTCCCAAAACCTACATCACATAAAAACATCACCATGGACTTGTGCATTTACGCAAAAAGAACTATTGTCAAAGTTATTTGCTAACTTTTTGAACTTTTCTTGTGCAATTTGTGGTCTCTTTATCGCATCTTGATACTAGTTAACAAAAACACGAGTGAAATTGTTTATTGTTTAAAGACTTTCCGTTGAAGAGTTTGAATTTTCTGTTGTTTTTCTTATTTGTGCGGACGCATAGCGCGTTGAAAAGAGACAAGATGAGGTTCAAGCAGGCGGGAGCGACAGGTGTGGCGGCTTTAGTGATTCTGTTGGCAACTATAACAGGTAACTTACTTTAAAACTCCTTGTTTTTTTGTACTACATAAAAATTTTTCGTAAGGGCCCTGCGGACTGGGATCTTATATTTGACTTCCAATAAGGTGCTAATACGATTTAAAAAGTTAAAAACCTTTCACGTGAAGTTAACAATTATTTTTATTTGATTATGTTGGCAACATGTGTGATATGTATGATTGAGTGTATGATTCACGAAGGCATTGTTTAGGTTATAATATTTGTTTGGAGATTGTTATCAACTTTTAACTTCAATTGTAAATAGAGTATATAGAGTTCATATTATTATTGAGCGCTTGTGTTATCTTCATAATAATATTTTTAACAGTATTAATAAAAAAAATTTTTTTCAACGTAAAATTCCCCAAGTTATGGTACATAACCTAAAATCTAATATAAAATTTCATTTAAAAATGAAACACAAATCAAACCATTAACAGCGAATTTCTTGCGAATGCCAATGAGTAAAAAACCAGAGTATCAAGTCGGCTAAACAATTAGAAACTGCATCGGATTGTTTCGGAGCGGCGATGGCCGTCTGGAGGCCTAGTTGTGCAAAAACCGTTGTCGTCCGTTAGTGAACAGGTGGCGAGATGCGGCGGAAACTCGCTTTCCTACAACAATGGGTTCCACATTTGTTCTGGACTCACTGACGCGTTGCTTTCTCGTCCGAACGCCGCAGAATCAATCAATCGAAATCTGTGCACGGTACAAACCTTGCATTCTTTATCACAGATAAGATTGCTGATTTAATTTGGTGTTGTTTTATCTTGGAATTCCTTGGACGTTTAGACTCGGTTGGATTAAAGATTAAGATAAAATTTATAAATAAAATCTTTTTATAAAAATTGTAGAGTCCAACATGTGTGTGTTGGTTTAAACTGTTGTCTATAAATACATATTTAAAAATATTCCGCACCATTTTACAAATTGCACATTTTTTAGTACTACAAAACCTAATATTCTTTTAAAACCATAAAATAAACTCTAACAAGATTTAGCAGCGATTGCACTGAAGCATCTTAAATTTGTAAAGTGTTTGGAACTTAACAATAGCGTCTGAAATGAGTTTTTTAATAGCCAAGGTAAAAGTGTTAGAAGTTAAGTAAGTAATCTTGTTGTTAACCCGGCGTAAATTGCCTTTGCGAGATGTTCCCATCACTCCTCGGTATGAAAATCTTAATTCAGTCTCGCTACCAAGCTTAAAATCAGATATAAGTTTGTAGTTGGAGCACGTCGCCAATATTCGATGGGAGATAGCAGATCCGCTGTAGATTTGTGGAAATTATGTAGCGGTATAGAATATTAGAAAAGTTCTTAATATATGTTAAAATTAAAATATTTTAAGGATTTTATCGCGGTTGTTATATTTTAATAAAAAAAAGTTTAATTTTAATGTCTAACATTCGCGTAAACATATGAAATAATTATTTTGGTAATATATGTTTTAGTAACAGATAGGAGATGATTTGTGAAAATATGATTAGCTCAACAATCACTTTCATGAATTCAGTCATTTAGAATCTACACGAAATATTGATGAACAGACGTTTTTCTATAATGGACCGGCATCCGTCAAAATCTTAACAAACGCGAAAATTTGGACGGCAAAGTTTTCCTGGTAAATAACTCAATACCGATAAAATAGAAAGAAATATGGATCAATAGCTAATTTTCTAAAGGGTAACCCGACATAACTTGCAGGAACGATGCATAAATGCGGTCTGCAAGTTGCCCTAATGATAATTAGATTTTACATAAATTACGAAAAGGTATCGGCTAGGAATCTAGTTATATGGTCCCTTCACCACCGATATGGACTTAAAATATTTTGTTCTTTTTATTAAATTTAAACTATTTTTCGGATTTTATCGCTGTTTTAATATTAAGTTTTCTCCCAACGTTTCTAAGATTTTGCAGCCATCATGGTCACGGGGGGACTGAGTAGTTGGTCGTCCGCAAAGTCAAAGTTGCAATATCTACCTACATTTTACAATTATACAACTTTTTAAATTTTAGCTGTTGGTGGTCCGATTTATATTTATCCGACTCAATTATATTTTTTTATTCAAAACTTTGTGTTATAACCGGACGTCTATACTATTGTATAATCCGTTACTGCGATTGCATGTTTTCAGAAACAGATTTCAATGAAAAACTTATTGTGAATAAAAATCTATATTTTTAAATCGTGTGCAGTTGCCAACGTAGCGTCCTCAGATGTAACATCGATCAATGAAACACTGTGTATCTGGAACAGTTACTGCGGAGATATGAAACACTATTGTAGATGCATTTCACCGTGTGTTGTCGGAAGTCAATCGATACAGAATATTAGTCCAGGTGCTGTAGCCAAGATGGTTTTGTGTTCAAACTGAAAATTGACGTTACTTGAAAATGATTACCTCTCCGCCACATTTTTTATTGCTTTGTATGACGAGATGAGCTTGCCGTTCGCCTGATGATAAGCGATACGACCGCCCATAAACAGTAGAAACAACACCTTGAACTACAAAGTATTCTTATTACTGCGCTGGACTTCCTGAGGCATTAGAATATTTTAAGTCTTATTATGTCCAGTAGTTACACTGGATACAATATTTGCGATATTACGTTTTTAAATACTTTAAAAAATATTAAAAAAAATGAAGATGTCTCCACAGTTTTCCTTAGTCTTCCATTTATGAGTAATGCGAATTTAGAATTTTGCGAGGGATATTGTAACAATCATTATTAGAAGATGCAGAAAAAATAATACGCAAATATTTATAGAACGGAGTTTTGTTTAAAAGTACGTATTTTAAAAATGAAAAAAAAACAATAACATTTTTAAAATTATGATGTGATAGGTGTGAGCCATATAGGGCTCAAACTCTAGATTCTACGCCGATACTGAGTATAATAACCGAATATCACAGCTCGAACTGAGGATGAAATCCAAGCCCCCAGCACTCGTAAAACAACTGCGCCACAGAGGCAGTGAAAATAATATGTACGTATGCGATATTTTTTAATTCTTGACACTTGACAGTTATGTGATTTTGGTTTAAGTAACCTTATTTGGAAACAATATCAAGTCTAATACAAGCACAGAATACACAATACTCGATAAACACGTCATTGAATATTCCCATTAGCCGGCGAGATTAGCACACCCACAACAGTTAATGACTCCTTCACTAACCTTTCTTGCTCGGACCATCTACATAGTATTTACACAAATTCATAGCATCTGCTGTGTCATTAACCCCGGCAATTTAGCCTGTTAACTTCCCGAGACGGTTGTAATGGCATGTTGACGGCGCTTTCCGCGTCCATGACCATTTGACTTACGTTAACGATTGTTATCGTGTGTCATTTAATTCGGAGTTATCGAAGGATAAGCTTGAGGAGACGATTCTATTTGAGATAGTACGTGATCTAAGTTCGCGTTTAAATGAAATAATTTATTTGAACCTGTATAATGTTATACATTATTTAGATTCTGTCAATATTAACTCTACCATCAGTTCTGAAAGTAGTTCTCAAGAAGCTAGAAATTCTAGTGATGCGCTTTTCAAAATCAATCTAAGGTAGTTTTAGTTTTAGTAACGTGGAAACTTTTAATATTATTTCAGTTTGATTATATTGGTAACATCTTATGTACAATTATATAAAGTATTTTTGTCGATATACATATTGGACATCATTTGTAATACATACGAGGACAAGAATAGATTTTCTTATTTCTTTTTGCGGTCTCTGAAGCTAGACAAGCTAACCGCTCATCATTTTGTGCACTGAAGGCACTGTGGCGTATGGACGAATGTCAAGGCTCTACACAAGCTACTGCCGACCGCAAAATATTTTTTTAAGCTTCGTTTGAAGAAGGGCATATAGCGCCGAGGAAACATAGGATGAGTATAATACTGAACTATATATCATAATAAACTTTAAAGCACGTAAAGCCGTTAGTCCTGCGCATGTTTTCTTTTCGGTCATGTTGGATTACCGGACCGAACTATGAGGGTGAAGGAACAGAGAGCAAACCTGTGTGTGTATTGCGCACACACTTCTGCACTATAATATCTCCTACGTACCTGGCTGATCTCCGTTGAGAATGGCCACCGTGGCCAAAATCCGGCTAGGCATATTATTATATTTAAACTAACATCCGCATATTTGATGGGGCTGGTTGAAATATTAAATTGAACGCACGTTTTGATTTTTATTTGCATTCGATGAATGAATCGACATTCCGATTGATTCGATCACCTGCCCTCATCGGAATTTGCAGAAAGGCAGCTGTACATTCTTAGTCAGGATTTACCCCCTATTTACTCACAACCTTAGGGGGAATTGACATTCAATATTTATAGTAAACCTTGCTTCCGTCCTTATTGATAGGCTAAGAAATAAAATAGTCAGCAATTAAGAACCAAAACTATCAAAAAGAATAAAACTACGTAGTAAATTATAGCAGTCTTGATCTTTGCGAAGAATTTTGTATACATCTTCGTAATTTGATGTTTCAATTTCATACGTCGATATAGGCAAGATATGTGTTGAGCTAACGTTTATTAGTGCTTGAAGCTTCCTGGACCGAAATAGCTTGAGATTAATGCGCTCTCGATAGTAACAGTGAAATCGTTTATTATTTATGGTTAAGTACACATTTGTCTATGCTAATTCATTTGACTGGACTTAGCTAGGTAAGAAAACATTTTAGAAGTTCCAATTTCAAATATTTCTTTGGCTCATTGTTAGTGTTGTCTAGGTTTATATGTGGTTGTTTTATTAGCAGTCATTGCGATTTTGTAAATACCTGGAAATTGAAAATTTATTGTAGTAAGGTAAGCATATCAAATATATTATATATCAAAATATTGTGTCTAAATTTTTTATGCTTGTGATATCCAAAAGTTGGTTTTATTTTGTTTATTCCATCTCATACATGATCGGAGGAAATGGATGTGTATAAATATATTTTATTTTCTTTCGACTTTTTTATAAATGCCCGTTCAAAGATT
This sequence comes from Manduca sexta, assembly GCF_014839805.1. Lineage (NCBI taxonomy): Eukaryota > Metazoa > Arthropoda > Insecta > Lepidoptera > Sphingidae > Manduca > Manduca sexta. The sequence continues at coordinate 8,252,520 of NC_051125.1, read as the reverse complement.
TATGCTATTTACTCAAAACTAGTTTTTCCGCACGAAATCATTCGATTTATTTTATACTTTAAATAAGCCGGTAATTCGAAAAAAATCCATATCAATATGTACGTTTAACCGATATCATTTAAAAAAAGAAACGTATTAGAATTCCCATTTTTAAACTGAGCACACGCTTAATGCATAAACTTACCTTTTATTCTAAGCAAGTAAACAATGCACATAGTTTCATGTAACTGTACGAATGATGTGGGTCAGGATGATTAATCACATGTGAACTCTTTCTAAGTAACACATGGAATAGCCTTTAGACTACGTGACGTCGTAACGTTCGCCGCTAAAGTAGATCGACAGCGAGATTTCTCGGTAAATTGCTTCGATAAACTTAAGTATTCTTATTTTATTTCATTCCACGGTCAGGTTTCGGAGAAGGAAATTAAAAAGACTTAAACAAATAATTAGGTTTTTATCTACGTTTTACGAGGAGCATGGTTGGTAACACGATTTATTCGATCATTCGTTTGATAGAGTTGGGTTTAGATCGCGATTATACACTGGTTAACATTCGAGATTCAAACCTATGTTGTTTGAATTTTAAAAATACAAATGTCACCATCTTGCTACATTTTAAACAAAGAACGAGTAAACACATTCCAAATTCAAATTTGTCAAAACATTACCGTTATTCAAACAGCTATTGGACGACCTGTCAAAAAGTATTCACATGGCCGCTATAATATCATGAATAAATATTTCCAATAAAGTAAACAATGAGTTCAGTCGCTGTGCACGCAAACTAGGCTATGTCATCAACAGATAAAACTATTTTATCTAATCTAAAACCGATAAAGGTATTGAGCGTGTACTGCAACGTAATGTGTGATAAGGTTCCGTATTTGGCGCGAAAAATGACAGCTGTTTTTCTTTTTAATTAAGTCATTTCCAGCCAGTTGTCAACTTTTTTAAAATTAAAAGCAACCGTTGTCAACTTTTTTTTAATTAAAAGTGATATTCATTTGGATTTGTAATAAATTGTGCATAATTAAATCTTGTATTAGACCCAATATGCGGACATAAATACCTTGCATTTTTATAGTGAAAACCCGAGTAATTGAAATAATTATTTTCGCTCCACATACCTGGCTAGATTATATTAATATCATTAGCAATATATTTATGCTTAATTAACCTATTTTCCCTTGTTAAATGAGTATACATGTGAAATATTGTTATAATTACATACTCAGGAAAATGGTACGATTAACAAGCCTTTAGACAAAGATTCCTTTGTGTGATCCCTAGAAAGAGTTCAAAGAGAGCCTAATTAAAGTTAAAGGGCCCGGTGAACTCTGTCTGTGGACAGATTTATTTTAAATACCCGTAAAATACTTTGTTTTGTTTTACGTAAACGAATTTTTTAACAACTTACCGTCTTAAGTGCTACTTTCACGTAAAAATACAATTTTAAATTATTCAACAACAAAACAAAGGCATTATTAACTAAATTTTTTATTTGGGCTACAAAGACTCACCAAAGACGGAATGAAGATATTTTTATTTTTATAAAAGTTTTTTTGCGATAAAACTTGCAATTTATTTCACTATTGGAAACTCCAGGATATGAGTTTCCGTTACCCATAGTTTTTCATGTCGCGTGCTAATCTCTAGAACCTGTTTTACCACTATTGGTTTCCATAAGTGATTGGCTTCCACGGGAAGTCGGATGTTGTTTACTATTAACAATATTGCGGTAGTGGCTTTGCTCTCCCGTTTGATTTCTTAGAAGGTTTGCTTATCATTTATTGATTTATTTAAACTTTATATTCAGTAGATGTATACAAGTGGACTTAATGCCTGAGGCATTTTTTAACTGTCAACCTTTGGATGATGCAGATATGAGACTATGTGGGTGGAAGTATAGAAAAAATAAATAAGATAATACGAATATGTAATTATAACTGTAAAATCAATAGTTTTGATATTAAGTCGTAGTTTTTTACGACTATTTTATGACAAAAAGTCGTAAACCCGATCACTTTTCAATAAAGTGGGTCCAAATCTCAGCATAAGGTAACAATGTCGAGTAGCTGAAATATCCAGGGATTATTTATATGCTTTGGAGAGCTCCCTACTCATAAAACCGTGTTTATGTCTAAGCCTGTGACCTCGCCGCGGTTTAAGGTTTGTGGAATACTTCGCAAATGTGTCTTCAAGGTAGACTACTTTACCTCCGCAAAGCGAAAGTATTTATCAAACTCTACTAAAAATAAATTACGAAATTTACGACATTTTGTCACGGTATTCGTAATTTGTCCTTCAAAAAGTGAAATATTGTAGAAAAAAGGTAACAATCGCGGGTCTGTAAAGTTTTGTAATTCAATGCGAACTATTCAGAGAGCGTCGCTACCTCTGTTTAGAAGTTAAATTTACTTTTTCTACTCCCGAAACTACAAGAAAATAGAATATAAACGAAAGAAATACTACGTGACTAGATTATGGAACATTTCAATTTCTTGCTACAATATAAAGCTTAATTTTAAGTGATACTAAATAAATAGGTCAAAGAAAATTCAACGCTAACTGAACACAATTCGGAGAATTGAAAAAATGTATTTTATTAATAGAGGAGATCTGTTCTAAATAGTGGCATAATATAATATTTTAAAAGGGCATAGCCAATATAATCATTAGAGAAGAATAATATGTACTACAGTAACATGATAAAAAGTCGAAATAAAACTGGTATTCTTATTCAATTTCATTAAAAGCTTTTCACGAATTCTAGCTTTCGGATGAAACTGCAAACAAAAAATATATTTGAATACTGGCCGTTTTAACTGGTGCATCATATGAAAAATTCTTATTCGTATGTAAAATTGTTCTCTAGAATAAAATATGGAGGTTATTCGTGTCTTTAAAGTAAGGTTGCTTATCAGATTTGAACAAAATTAGACAGAAATACACAACAAAATGACAATTCCATGGCTCATAAAACGAAGGTCTTATGCCTCATAATAACATAATTTATAACCATTCAATCTCATGGACTGTTTAATGATTTCGAAGACTTTACGACGGCCTTGTTACTTTGCTAACTGTGACAAATTTAACGGCAATAATGGCTCACTCTAATAAATGAACTTTCAAACCAATATTAGTTCAATATGAAATTACATGATTTTATTGATTTTCGGTTTTGGAAATGTTTTAAGTAAATATAAAGGCGGTAGTATACAAAAAATAGTTTATATATAGGTGAGGTAATATATTTTATCGCGCTGGCTTTATACGTAACATTTTCTCATAAAAAGATGAATAACGATATTCACAAAGGCCTATTATACTCTGTCGATTGACAGTCTTTCTATTGTTGCCCGATAGCCGCTTTAACGATTTAGTTTGCGACATCGATTGACGGCTTGCTTATCAAGTTTTTTTTATTACTTTTACTTATTTATAGTTATCACATAGGTAATGAAGAGTTAATGCAATTTGAAATATCAGTGGAGAAAGGTGATTTCTTTTAAAGGGATCCCGACACAACATATAGGTACTGATATGCATTTATGCGGTCTGAAAAGAGTCCTAATGATAGTTAGATTCTATATAAAGGGAAGCCGATAGGAATCAGTTTATACGGACCTGCGCCACTATGACACATGTAGTAATTTTTTTAAGCTATTATAATAGCTACCTGCTTGACTAACGATACATTCTTATTATTAGATAAATTCGCACTGTATTTTGGCTGATTTTGGGAATCGTCTGGATCTCTGGTTCGCAGTCTATGATTGCTAAAAACACGAGTCCTATTTCTAAATTATGAACTCGTTACACTGATTCCTTTTATTTTTTTCAGTTAATATTAGAAAATAGTAACATTTGTAATGACTCGTAATTACCTGTAACTTGTGTTACGTGCTTTTCGTTTCTGTTGTCAGAACAAATTCGTCATACTTATACAATACGAACAAAGTAAACTATAAGTTAATTCGTGTTATTATAGAAAGGCAAGGCTTTCTAATTTGACTGTGTAATAATGGTGGTAAAAAGCCGGTAATAAGTCGTGTTCACATTTTTTTTTTACTTTTTCGAGATATTTCATGGTGGATGGTCGCTTTTGACGTCTAGCAAAGTGTGACCGACGGCTTACACTAATGTTGATGTCATAATTTCACACTTTTTATTACTATTGACCTATTTTTGGTACATTGTGCTACCGTGGAAGCCTTTTTGTGCTCGTAATATGCGTGGGGTAGACAAGTTGATTGACCATAGCTTTATTGATTGCCTTCTGTGTGGGCCTGAGTGATGTCCAGGTTATAATGAGTTTTGTGTGAAGCCGATAGGAAAATAATTATAGGAAATTTTCTATAAAAAGTATTTATTGTTATTTTGGACACACACACTAACTCCTTTTATGTGTAAAAGGGTAGGCAGAGGCGCTACTCGTTAATTTACTTTTCGCCGTGCGTATTCTATCCAATAATGTGATAGGAGGTATAGCCATCGGGAACAAATTCCATTTATTTTTGGAATAAATACCTAAATTAGTATTTAAAATTTCTCGGTACAGTTTATAACATTTGCTTACAAATAATAAAACATTTAAGCTGATGAGTTAAACAGATCCGCTGATAAAACAATAGCTAGGCATTCCTCTCCTAGATAGTTAACAAGCCACCAGCGCGACAAACAATAAATTGCGACTTAACCAATTGACAAGCATCACCCTAGCAAGCCGCGATCGCACCTCGTAAACATGTCACACGTATTTTGTGTTATGACTTAGTAAATTGACTAAAACGAGTAGCACGGGCGAATGTAAATAAAGATCACAATTGGAACGATGAAAAATGCTCCGCTATGCAGTTGTCGCGTCGCCAACCGCGATTAATTGGAATCAATTCGGTTTTCGACGGTTTTATTGATAAAATGACAGTTTGGACGTGTCATAAAAGAATGGTTTTTTGGTTGATATATTAGGTTTGTTTACGTTTTAACTTTAATATTGGCATAGACATGATACTTAGCGGCTATTCACTCAAGGTCGATGACTGAACAATAGAATACAGTATTATATTTCAAAATCCTAGGTTACAACCGTTTATGTCCAGTCTGGGGTCTAACATCAGAATTCAGACGTTCGTCTATCAACGTCATAAAAGAATTCCAATAATGAGGATAATCGCTAAAAATCAAAAACATAAAATTCAATAACACTGTGGGAACAAGCATCACATTTACGCTGTAGAAATGTGTACGGAAAAACTGGCCGTACATAATGAGTGCAACCCCGTCAAGGTCCGCGGCGCCCGCCCGCCAGTCCGGTCCGACCGGCCGACACACTCTGTTTGGCACATGGACGGTGATGCTAACGTTACTAAATTAAATTGCAAACTTTTATACGTTACCTAATGGTGGCACCTGGGGCGACGTATTAGATAGCGGAACCTCGCTCTTAACGCCACCTAGGATTAAAACCATTGTTAATTTTGATAATATATTCAGTGTGAACAATTGTGGCAACTTTCTTGGCGTATTTAATATTTGCGTTATTTGTCCAATTCAACATCTGTGTATACAGAAGACAAAGTCGATATTACACTGCTCAAAAGGCACAAATATATTAGCAAATACTTTAAGTCTGCCATCATAATACATATACGTTATACATTATTTTAAAGTAGGTATATCTAGATCAAGCAAGGTTTTTCGCCTAGTCTATAGCGTACTTTGAATTACAAATTAGAGAGGTCCGAGATTAGATCTCCAGATAAAGGATTTAGAATTTGTGTAAGTTTTATTTAAGTACGAAAAAATAATTGTCTAATATGAAAGTCCAGTAAGTTCTATACAGCAACAAGAATCACTTAGCTAGATTACTTTTGCTATAAAATAAAAACATTTCATATTCCATAACTGTTAGTAACCATAGCAAGAATGTAAGTTAAAAACAATCTGGAAATATACAAATTTGTTCATGTCACCGGACCTTCGGGATGACAAATGGTGTTTGCAAAATTGGATGGGGATTTCTATGCTAGCAAAAACACGTATGTTATACTCTATGTATATAATATGGATAGGTAACATATGTATGTTCAGGGACTGACGTTTTTACCGATCGTTTTTGATTATGATAATTTAAGTTTTACAAAAATTAACAATAACATTATCAAATTTGTTTATTTTTAATTTAATAGATGTTATATTTTGCAAAAAAAAAAGTTCAATATTAATATCATTGATACATACTTAAATATTAAATAAAGTCCTTCGCTGCATCTGTCGGTCTGAACGTGATAAACTCAAAATCTACCAAACGGATTTTGATGTAATTTACTACAGACATAGTTTGAAACAATGGGAAGGATATTGGCAAATTTTCTCCAGGGAAAATATATAGTGGGGCTTTAATCAGAAAAAATCCCTTTCACGTCGGCTAAGCCGTGAACAAAAGAGATAATAATATTAGCCCTGTATTATATACTCTCCTAGTGTTGGGCACGGGCCTCCTACGCTACTGAGAGGGATTAGGCCTTAGTCCACTACGCTGGCCTAGTGCGGATTGGTAGACTTCACACACCCTCAAAATTCCTAAATAGAACTTCTCATGCATGCAGGTTTCCTTACTACTACTACTACATACTAACTACTTACTTTTATTTACTGTCTTCATCGTGTGTTACAGTTTTGATATTCAAAAGTACTATACTCACCTTTTCATCCAGTTGTTATGTTGTATAAAGGCATAGACAACAATTGACACGTGACAGAAGTGATTGGAACAACGCCTATTGTGTCTGCATCTTGACCTGATGTTGAGCGTCACATATTATCAACGTTAGGTGAATGGTTTAAATCGACATTCAGAAATATATCCGTATAAGCAAAACGTATAACAAAAACTTCACAATACAGTTTTACTACAAACCGGTATGTTACAGTTAAATCATTAGCAGCCAACGAACTTTCAACGTAATAATTGTGTAACGTATAGGTATTACGGGTGAAAATTAGTTTGTTTTATTTGTTTAATCAACTATAACACTTATTGCTTTGGGTTATGTAAACCGATTTATTTTTTTACTACCTTTCATTTTAGATCATAATCTGAACCATTTAAATAATGATTCACTATTTATTTTTGCGCGTTTTTAGTCTATTTTTATGATTTATGTAACGTTGCAATGTTAATAAAGTATTTGTCAAAACATTGAAAATTTGCTTTAAAATTTTCAAAGCATAAAGAGGTCAACTTAATTTTTAATTCTTATCTGTTAATTTTTTTTTATTTTAATCGTTGCCTTTCTTCTAGAAAAAAATCTCTGTAGGAAATTCCTGTCATGCCCGCGTTTCGTCAACTGAATTTTACACTGACAATAAAAGACGAAATTAATTATAACGCATTGAAAGTAATTTTATTTAATTCAATCTGGTACTTGCACACACAATGGAAGGTGCACTCGCGTTAGTAAAAACACCCGACACAAGAGAAATGCAATAAATCTCATTGTTTTTTCAAGCAGCCATGAATTTCGTTTGCGAAGCTCTTTCCCACTATTGTGTCGCAGATAATTGTACTTTGTTAATGAAACCATGCGATGATATCTGGTCACGTCCTTTTTGTCCGTTATTTCATTAAATAAATGTGTCTGGTTAGTAATTTTGAAAAGTAGTTCACGTTTGAATGAAAAGATTTAAGTAAGGAATTATGTATTGCAAAGTTGTAACCTGCGTATCAGTATGATATTACTTTATCTATTTCACAAGAGAATTACTGCGTACGGTTAGATAAGAATATTTACTCATAACTGCATTAGTCTTATAAAATGCCAACTCACAGGATACGGTTCTTTAATTGCATTGCAAATAGTAACTCAATTGGGTACCTATTTCGTTTTCACAGAATAAAAATAATAACATTGACTGGAAAGTCCGGCGAGGTTGGAAAGAACCAAACTGTTATCGTCCCAAACATACATCACGTCTTTATGCCTCTGTACCCACTTTTCGCCAATTGTGTTCCGTATCCTTATGTGATACGGGGATAGCCTTCCATCATATGGGGCACAAAATCCAGACTCTGGACTTATAGTGATTAAAAATCCAATATCACTCCCAGACCCGGAATTCCAACGCGGTACCTTAGGGTGGCATATTGTTCACCCAATACAACTACGCCACTGATGCCGTCATGTCACTCTTTGCGGAAATATATATTAAAGAGAAAGCTGAGAGAGCTGGTGGAAGGATATGTTTTATATCCGCCCGTATACCGACCACCGTACACGAGGTGTTTAAATCCGCCATAGTGACCCACGAAGTGTTTCGCATTCTGGGATCAGCCTATGTATATCCGATTCCAACAGGCCGGCATAATTGTGTCGACTGCAAAGGGGTAATCATCTCGTTAGACGACATTCTATTGGACCTCACTCCACTTGCCACCAGGTGCAGTGGCGTTGCTTTGCCGTGCCTTTTTTAAAAAAAAGAAATTGAATTACTCCCTGATCCGATTGTTTTCATAGATATACGTTTTGAATTGAACAGTAGACATGTAGAGTCGTGTGAATATACCCTGACAATGCGTTAGGTTCTAAAAATGAAAGTGTTGCCGTGAATAAATTATGAAAGTTGCTATAGTGTTTTTAGTGTAGCGTGTTCGTGCTCAGTAAAAGTTAATAGTCATTTGACTTTTATGTGTACGAAAAGGTACGTACAAAAAAAAATACAACCTTAAAAACAATCCATAAAAATTATATGCTCTGTAAATAGGAATTTAGGGAAATTATCTAAATACTACGCGTTGCTCGCGGATTTGTTTGCATTATATGTCTTTCGCTACAAAAGTCCCGTACGACACCACCGCCATCTATTAAAGAATGTGATAAAAAATCCCATAATTTCTCATGAGAGGAAGCATAAAAAGTAGTCTATGTGTTAATCTAGAACGTGGTCTATTCATGTGCTAAATATCATCCAAGCCCGTTTCGCTGCTTCTGCGTTTATTTCTAATGAACATCCAAACATTTTCACAAACTTTCGCATTTATAATATTCTTCTTTTTTTCAGCCTTCATCTACCCAATGTTGAGTAAAGGCCTCTTCCATATTTTGCCAACTAGTGCGGTCTTGGGCTTTCTGCATCCAATGCGCATTTATAATATTACTTTAACAAAAATATTTTCTACCAGAAACTATAAAAAATTAAATACAATATTTATGATCTAAATATGTCTACTTTATAATATTAGAATAATTTTACAACCTACTTAAATTGCGGTATCACGAATGTCAAGAGCAACCCAAAGTGAAACACTTCCTTATCTTTCCCATAACATTTAATGATTCATCCCATCTCGTGCTATTTCGGATCGTAAGTGGAATGATAAGTATGAAATGCATCCTGAAGTATCAATTGACTACGAACATTAAACAGAGAGGGAAATGCATTCGTGGAGGCAAATATTGTACCCGACTTGTTGACCCAGCTTCGTGCAATAACGTATATTAATGCGTACAATAGGTGGTCCAGTTAAGTATACTAAATCTAAAACAGATTCGCTAAGGCGTAGACGTCGTCATCTTGTTGCCACGTTAGAAGTTGCTGAACCAACTGTTTTATATTAAAAATATAATCTTAAATTAAGCATGCTGTATATATATAAGGTTGAATATAGTAGTCATATATTTTGTGTTTACTTTTATGAAAGCCAAATTTTTATAGCTAGTTTCTTGAACTAAAATAAGAAGGCTTAGGATCAACCGTCTACGTATCATACATTACAGCACAACGTGTAGACTGTAGGTATCTCTTTACAATAAATATAAGTCGTGAATGCTTTAAATAACTTCGGTTTTATTAGATACTATTTATAACTCAAACTATGGAAATAAACATTAATTACAATCATGATTTAAAACGGAAATAATTTTCATGAAGAGGAAATCAAATTATTAATGCAGGGTATAATTTATTTTATGGGATATACAAAATCCAATATTATGTTCAATATCTTTCATACCACTAGTTCTTATCCAAGAACAACCGTTCAACTCTATCAAGTATAATTTCTATAATAAAATAAAATTATTCACGATTAAGTGAACAAAGATAACATTTTGAAGACAAAACTAACCATTATATCAGTTTTGATTCTTAAACAACGATATCATAAAGGCTTGTGATAAAAAGGGTATGGTAATAACCACGCTACATAGAGTTCTAAAGGTTTTCTAGACGACCGCTCAATAAGAAAGGGTTGAAGGCTGCCAAAAGGTATTTTTTACGATGCCCATGTTCCGTAAACCTTAATAAAAAGGTACTTGGAACATATTCGTTAACTACCTGTTTGGAAACTTAGGCAAAATCTATTATATGTGAAACAAAATTCATAAGGGATTCGTTAATGGGGTTTTTAATCATTTATATATCGGTAGTCGATTTTCTATTGACCTTCATGTGCTTTGAGCCTTTTGACTTTGATTTATAATGTAGATCAACTGAACTCTAATGATAATAAAGCATCCTGTTCGCGAAAGAATATGCATTTCAATTCCCAAGTTAATATAATTAAATATTAAGTCATAATCGTCGAGGTAAATTTGAACCTTATCTGTACCAATAGATAAAGATCATTATAAAAATAGTGCAAGAATAATATCAAGTATTGGTATTACAGTTTAAAAGTAAAGCAGACCATAGCTGTCAAAACTCTTGAAGCTTATCCTCAAAGAGTTATTTTAGTCTTCGATATAGCCTTGACCATGAATGAAGTACAAAACCGGTATACCATAAAAAAGTTACCTCTCAACATGCGTCTTAAATTGTTCCCAGTAAGGTACATTTTGTATGTAATGCCAAAGATATAGGTAGTGTACTGTGTAGGTGGATGGCGAATTACGAGATTAATTATTATAACTATAATATCTATTAAACTGTTAGGTCTCTCGTATGCGAGGGTGTTTCTGGGAAGTTAGATACTATTGTTAAATTCAAGTTTCAGATTATCTAATGTAATTTCTCGGTATTTTGAGGATCTAATATCTCCAGACGACTTGCACAAATCAGTATAAAGTGCTATGTAATTTCCAATTCCAGGTAATTTTGATACATCAAGCGCTTGCTCATCTCGTTATTTCATATATAATCTACACACAAAATATATTTTTATATAAATTAATGTATATTATTTAAAAAATATCTCCATATTTTACAACTCCAAGAGTTTTAAACCAAATGATACTTTTTAACCGTTCCTTCACCTGGCAAGTAAAAGAACTTGTACCGATATGATTAAGCGGCACTAAGTGTCCGACAGTTATTTTTGCCTCCAACATACCATTAAAGCTGTATTACAATCGAAGTATGAAGTAGTTCTTTAAATAGAGCGTATTATTAAATAGCATGCTTATGGTCATCGGTGCAATCGATGTGCAGCGCGATCACTAATCGAATTAGTGATGGTTTTTTTATTGAACGATTTTATAGAGAAAACGGTTTGCTTCGTTTTACAGTCGATATACATTAAACGTACTCTTCTTTTGCTATTTACGGTAAATGTATTGTACTGCATTCGTAAGTTAGTTAACTAGTCTATAGACATATATTGTAAACGAATTGTTTAATGACTTTTGATGAGCCCATAAATATAAATCTACAAATGTTTTGTAGATGTGTTACAGAATTCTTCCTAATACCAGCTAACAACTACAAAGCCCACATAATTAGCGCAAATCATCACGCTATTAAGTCACCATACGGTCCAACACCATTTTCATCTTCATCCGCTGCAAGGGTCATAATGACGTCATCGAATAGCTACTTTGGCCGTAAGCCAACTGATAACCACTCAACCCCGGCTTACCCCGATGTTTAATGCCGGTTAATGACCTGCAGTTTACAGTACGTACGAAGTTTCGTTGATTGGTCAAGTTACTTGCTGGCTGCTCCGGGTGGCCTGTGTTGAATTGAAGTTTGCATATGGTTATTAGTGAAATGTGTTGCATCAAGGAAATGGAGTTGGAACTGAATCAGTAAATTCAAGTTAGGGATTTGTTATTGATATTGTAAATGTGATGTTTGGATGTTCGTTAGGAGTAAATGCAGATATTGATAAACGTATTTGAAATTTGGCACATACATAGACCATGTTCTAAATCAAGATAATATGAACAGTACAGAGGCGAAGGTTCCATATCCGATTCCTGTCGGCTTCTCTTTATGTAGAATTTATGTAGAATCTAATTATAATCAGAAAGATTTCCAGACTGCATTCATGCATATCAGTACCTATATGTTGTGTCGGAGTCCCTTTCGGCATATTTCACGTTTCCTAGGACAGTAACAGTGGAAATATTTATTCCGGGAAAGTTATAAGTTGGGAAAGACCAGTTTCTAAGAAAAGTGAATTCATTCATATAAAAATTTGTCGCAGTTTAGTTTTAAATAATTCTTATTCTCCGCCTACCTGTATGCCAGAAGTCGCAACTTTAACCATTTCAATAACATTATTCTTATAAAATGTACTTTGCAGCGCGTGTTTGAAATTTTAAAACATATTGGCAGACGTGGCTTCCACGTGGGAAGTTTTATGTGCATCAACTAAGACAATCTCCTCCCTTGGTACTGATAAAATAAAGATTAAACGTGAAAATGCACGTATTACGCCAACCTCCCTAGAATATTGCACTGAAAATTTTATTAGGATTTTTAGTATTCTATTTTTAATAAAATAATATTGTCACGACTTCTTTTACTCTGGTTTTTTGCTTTTATATTCCATTCATTTGTAAATTTATATTGAAGAAGAACTATATTATTTTGACATTAAAGGAGCACTTCGTCATAATCCAAAATTATGGTCCTAACAAGTAAAGCGGATGAAAATGTATAAATATCGGGTTTCGAATAATGCCCTGATGCTTCATACTAACTTTTAACATTTCCAAATGCTTTCCATCAGTCTATACTAACAATCCAAAAGTAATCTGCAAACGAAATAATGTTCCCTCTATACGTTGTTGTCCTAAAAATAATCTTTGTAATATTTTCTATATGTATCGTTAAAGGTGTAGGCTGCAATATTAATCGTTCCTAATTTATCATGAAGTTGTTTCTTCGAACCCCTTTCTGAACTCGATCTTTGCCTTCGAATCCATCGAGTTTCCTTGGCAGATATAAATACGCAGGATCTGTAAGATTACAAATGTAAAAGCAATTTGTTAGTAATGTTTCTTGACGCTAGCTGGGTAATGCGTAATGTGGGACCACCGTGTCGAACTGACGTAATTCTTACTTCGAGACTGTGCTCTTTTTTGACCAAACCTAATTGCATTCTTTATGCAAACTTATGACTTATGTCTTTGGCTAAGCAGATATCATTTTAATACTCATATTTATTTTCACAAAAATTTAAATGAATACAATTATTAATGAAACTGCATTGTACAGATCAGTTCCATATACTTCGTTATTCGGGTTTTTAATAAAACAAAGCGAATTTTCTAAGTGGTAATGCAGCTTATGTTGTTCCAATAACAAATCTTTACCTGTCTTATTTGACAATATCTTTTGTTTTGTTTTTCAATGAATCACGTTAAGGTGGTAGCTCAAGGTCCATTTTCATACATTTTGTTTCGGCTTTAATCTGGGTAACTAAACAAGTATTGGCAAGTAAAGAATTTAAATTCACGTCTAGTTAGTGATTAGTTCTCGCAGTTGAAAGAAAAATGTAAAAATAATTAATAATCATGGATATTTCGGCCTTTAAAATTTAATATGAACCTTAAAGCATAACCGTATTACCATAACTTGTACTATAGGGTTGTCACTTTCATAAATATTAATGAAACGCACTTGTCTTTGTTGTTACATTAAAATTAATGTGCTCAATTGCTTAACAACCCGTCCGAGATGCCCTTTACGTTGAAGTAAGTTTCGTGAGGCAAAAAGTCGATTGTCATTCCCTCATTGATGTTACTGATATTCGTATACATTTCAAAATTGAATTAGTCATGGTACAAAGTGTTATGAGAAGCAACTCGTAACATTTTATGCGACATTAGTATTAGCGTAGTTATTTAATTGATAGTTGTTACTCGCGCCTTCGCGAGCATGAAACTCTTTTCTGTAAAGAACTTTCCAGAAATATGCTTTTCTAAAGGATAAAAGCCTTTGTTATCTTATAGCCCATATATTATTTGTGCAAAAAGTATGTCAATCCGTTTCTGCGAGGCATGAAAGAAACACAAACTAACGAACCAGTAAACTCAGTTTCACATTTATTAGTTAGAATATTATCCCAGAAAGGTTCCTAGTCATATGAATTTGCATTTCGTATTTTGGATTTCTTTTTGCTTTAGTATTTCGCTGTCTTTTTCAATTTTATTTTCATAGCTTAGCGGCTGTTTTACACGGCATCTTTTTCACGTCTCGTTTGCAGTTTATTTCTTATTTAGAAGTTCATCTTCTGGCACATTTCCATCTCACGTATGTAAAGACTCCGTGTATCTTATCCAAAATCTTTTTAGTCATATCTCGTAGTCTTTACACGTGGGACCTTCTTTTGGGACTAGATTGTATGATTAAATATTAAAGAAAGTATTCATACATCACAGAAGTCTGAAGATTATTAAATTACTGAATAGAACCATATTTATATTCATAAAAAAATATATTCCATGTTTCAAAGTAAAATACTCTTAACATCTGAAGGTCTGTAAATAAAACGCTCATGTAGGTTGTTCCTACTCAATCTATTTCGGAGCTGGTTGGCGTTGCCAAAATTTCAATTGAAATATTAAACTCAGAAGACGTTCATAGAATATAGCTGGTGTGGAAAATGCACTATATTTTAAATTTTAATATTCATTAAGGTCGGGACCACTCTTTCTAAGTTTTCAAGCTGAATTTTGTGTTTTGATTTTCAGTACAGCCATCATTGGAAATTTTAAAAATATTAATATAAATTGACGTTAAAATATGCAAGGCAATTTATGAACAATTCCAATATTCCTTCAAGTAATAATTTAGATAAATTGTTGAGAACACGTTATAATAACGTTATGAATGAGTGTGAAATCGAGGTAAGACGATCCGAATTGGCGCTCAAAGGCGTATTTGCAACGGAGATTCATTTCATAAGAAAATGAAGCATTGTTCTTTTTATGACAGTGACTTCATTTTCATCCTTTTTTCATTAAACATTTTATTTTGAACTAAATAGTCGTGGCCGGCTAGCGTGAAGGACCTTTGTCCAAAATAAAAATATGTTGTATTTTCCGGGAGATAACTGGTTAGTTAAATCCAGAACAATGACACTGTATCTGTACGCCAAATTTCATCAAAATTTCATTTAGTAGTATTATATTAACTTCTAACAAATAAGGTAACGATTAAGATAAAATGTATAACCGAACAAAATCAACCATTTCTCATTTTATACTTTAAATTCAAATGTATTAAGCCGTTTATCGCTTGATGCTAAAGAAATCAACATTGGTATAATTCACATTAATATATTAATTAAGAGCATTCACTCGTGTAACATCAGGGGTATGGAGTAAGATCAGTGCTTAAGATGCCCATTGTGAGCTCCATTTGTAATACGATACCGGACTTGTATCACTCGCAGTGTTTTCTCTGTATAGTCTTGGTATTATTTAAATTATAATATTCCAGCATTATAAGCTATTCGGGGAAATATATAAAACGTATATTGATTTAGGTTTAATTAATTTTAATTTTATATTATTTGTTTTACTTAATTCGTTTTTTTATTAGGATAA
Source organism: Manduca sexta (assembly GCF_014839805.1). Lineage (NCBI taxonomy): Eukaryota > Metazoa > Arthropoda > Insecta > Lepidoptera > Sphingidae > Manduca > Manduca sexta. The sequence continues at coordinate 8,236,735 of NC_051125.1, read as the reverse complement.
GTGTATAAATTTATTTGTTAATTTATTTACTTCTACCGTCTGCCTTTATTCTATTCTAATAAGGAGTTAGAGCAAATGGCAACGTATGTTTTCAAATCTGTTGCAAAAAGGGTTAGGACTTTGGGCCAGTTTTGCGACTGGTGCGGCGTCTCCTTCACCTTAACCACCTACAGCCGGTCCAGTTGGATCCTCCTTATTATTATTATTAATTATTTTAACCTAACCTCTTCCTTACAATTTCCGCAGTTAAAGCGACAAAATACTAAATGAATTGATTAAAAACAGTTACATATCAACACTTTTTACAGCAGTGGTAATAAAAACGAACGAGATCCGTATTAATCGAAGTAAACCATTCCTTATTAGAACTAATAAAAGTTTATATGTGTTTAAGTAAAAGTGAGTGTTTAATATGTCATCAAGCTGTTTACGGCTTGTTTCAACAAGAGGCCACAATTAGACATATCCTGCGAGGGTGTCTGCTGAAAGTTTTATGGCCTCTACGTACCTTTGTCATCCTATGACTATAGTATACTGGGTGTAAATTATCAGTGACCAGATTTTGTATCCTGTTTCGCCTACGTGCTTTTTGGAATAAGAATTCAGTGCGAGTTTTTATTAATTTCCTGATATGAAAGTGTTTTATGCCGTATGTGAATGAATAATAAAGTCACAATTAAGAAAGCACTTTTACGTTGATAATAAAAAATAAAGTGTCGTATTCGCTACACGTCATTACACAATATCTATAGTATAATATAAAACTCTTACGTCCTTTTTCAATAAACGATCTCAATGGCTTTTTTCAATTAATCCAGAAAATAAACCAATTAGAACTAAGTTCTTTTGACATGCTTACAAATTTTATTTTGATTGATTTGTTCTTCGGTGCGGATGCAAGATTAAGGCTCAGATTGTTTATTGAAAACGGTCGTTGGTAAGTTACATAGCTTATTACATATGTCTCATCAAACAGCAGTTTGGAAATATTTTGTTTTTAAACCAATAACTGAATGTAAACAGCTCACTGTTTCGTTCTTGATAATGTTACTAAACCTAACATCTAATACCTTAGTGCAGTGTCGTGCAGTGCTTCGTAATACGTTTTGCGCGGTGTTGCCATATTCATTGGCATCCAATGCAAAGGCAGTGAATACAAGGATTAAGATTGGTCTGTAAATTCGATTTTGTATTTGGTGGTCCGTATTCGATGACACATGTTTGTGACACGAAGATTTTGCTGTTGCAGCTACAATAGCCATTTGGTGCGGTTATAAGAGTATTAAAAAGGAATCATGTTTTTTACGTTAATAAGTATAAGTTGTTCCTTGAAGATTTAATCCAATTAACATAACCATCTTACTACAATTTGTTTACTTTGTTACTTGTACTTTCAATAAACTACGCGATTTAAGCAAACAAATTCTAGTTTAATCTCAGATGAATTATCTTGTAGAGCGCTATGCTCGAGTTGCATCCCTTAACGATTACCAGATTTATGCCGACGTTTCTAACTGGCTCACCCTGGAACGCCGGAAGGAACCACTGCAAGTTTATCACCATGTATAATGTATACGGTAGCCGATATCCGGTTTTGAAATACGTCCGGTACACTCTCTAGAACTATAATGTTTGACTTTAGAATGAATGCAAAGATTGAAGTACTCAGAATTTTATTTATAACATTTTCTTTTAAATCTTTTTAATTTAGCTCAAGTTTTCTTGAGACAGAAGTAGATATTGCGGTGGTACCTACCTAGGCGGACTCTCACATATGAGAGACCTTCCACCAGTAGATTGATATAGATATTAAAGCATCATTGGCAACACTGCCCTTTAAATCGGAATAAAACATTGCTTGAAATAATGTCTGTGGGCAGTAATAGATATAGCGATGATACATACCTAGACGAACTATGCTGTACTGAATTCTGTGGTCTCGACCATTAGCGCCATTAGACCAGTTAAATCGACGCCTAAACAGCACATTTGAAGGCTAGTCATAACGACCCGATGTCATTAGTCGCGTCTCCAGCCTACGTATCCAAATGCAGTCTAGACTAGCAATTGTTACTAATGAGAGTTCACTTCTCAACATTGTTAACGTTATCATTACTAGTGTGGTCAGTGAAGCTGTAACGTGTCTCAGGCGAGTTACTTGCACGCCTCTCATCTAGACAAACGTTGAGTTGACTACCTATAATATCAGCCCTGTATTATACTGTCCCATTGTTGGGCACGGTCCTCCTCTACTATTGAGAGGGATTAGGCCTTAATCCACTACACTGGCCTAGTGCGGATTAGTAGAATTCAGATCTTCGAAATTCCTGTAGAGAACTTCTCAGGTATGTAAGTTTCCTCACGATATTTTCCTTCACCGTTAAAGCAAGAGAAATACACTAACCCCCTTATTCATAGACGTTTTTTATCGAACGACCAAGTAAAGCTGTGATAACAAGTCTGTTTCTCAGTGCTGACGGCATGGCAGTCTTCTCAGTGCGTAGACATAGGGCCGTTGTGATTGGCTAATATTGAGATACAACAATAATAGCCAATCACAACGGCCCTATGTCTGTTTCTCAGTGCCGTTGGGCACTGAGAAACAAGCTTGTTATCACAGCTTTACTTCGTCCTTAGATAAAAAACGTTTATGAATAAGGGGGTAAGAATATACACATTTTAGAAAAGTCAGAGGTGTGTGCCCCTTGGGTTTTGAACCTGCGGACATTTGTCTCAGCAGTCCGTTCCACAACCAACTAGGCCATCGCCGCTTTTTTAAGTTGAGTTGACTGCCTGTTTAAGGCCAATTGTATATCAGGTGTGCTACTCGCATTCAGTTGGAAAGCATACAAAAGTGCTGCTAACACGGCTGGAGTGCATCCTTTTACTGGAATGTAGGACAACTGAATCATTTCCATGTGCCGTGACTCATCAGTTAATGTGTCAGCTTTAGACATTATTGACACAAACGGGTAACACATCCGGGCGGGAAGCTGCCTCGTATCGCGTTACTTTCGAATAAACAAAGGGGACAACAATTAGGGTTTCAAGCTACGCCCAGTGGTTATAATTAAAGTGGACACCTCAAGTTGACCATTTTATGGCGGTTGTTTAATTATGGCTCGTCTTCTGTGTGATGAGGTTTTGTTTTTATCGCGTAGGGACATGTTTTGGGGAAAATTTATGGGCTAGGTGTATTAGAGTTTGCAGCAATAACTTGAACTAGTATGGAATTTTTAATAGTTTTAAATTCTATGTATGTATATGTTCTTATATATCTAGGCATGCAGTGGTGGTCAAAGATATATCATCATATTGAGAGTTTATCTGGGTAGGTATCACCGGTTTGTGTTGCCATGCGATAATTTTTGAAAACAGTCGTGTTCTGGTTTGAAAGACTATATTAAATTGTGGTTGGAGAGTATTATAAATCTTGACGCATTCTAAGTATATTGCTATAAATTTGCTTTTTGTTGCTATTAACTATTAGGACATATCTGGTCCCCAGAGATCTGAAAGAACTAACTGTTCCACATTCAAATTAATACTAATTCGCAACATCCTCCAAGGTTCGTATTAATTAATATCACTCAGAACAACCACGCTTAACTCGAATTTGGTCAACGGATCTACGGTTTTAAAAGTTCGTAGTATTTTATTAATGTAGACATTTTGTTAATTGTGACAATTACCATCGCGTCGCGGCCGCATTCCGTGGCTTAGCTTTGTCATCTAAATGTTTTATTGTTTTCAACTGCAACGATTGTCGGTTGCTTTACAGAGCATAAATTATTGTGTTGCTCGCTTTTTGTTACTCGAAAATGGGTTGCTAATCCGGAAGTCAAAAGAATAAAATTTGTTTCACTAATTGTAAACGTAAAGGCTACGAGATGACTACATCAGTATTTTTAAAGCAATTTTTAATCAAAGGCAGTGCTTGTGTTAGATAATGCACTTTGTTTTCCCGCTTTTGTATGCTGAAAGGATTAAATTTGTGAATGTATTTTAATAGTTGTAATATATAAATGAATATTATTTTAATTCGGTCGCGGTATTTTGTATCCTCAAGCAGGCAACACCAATTTTATATTTCGACTACCTGCTCAGCTTTGTCGGCGCGTGCCTCGGTTTTTATGAACGAGAGCTCTCCAACTCGGCACCACTTGTTTCGTCTTATTTAATCTTTTGTGTTTGATGTGGGGAGGTTTAAAAGGCGACTCATAAAATATGATGAACGTTATAACCGTTTTGTTCTGTGTTATGAAAAATACGTGGCTTGTGAAACAATCAGGCAAATTGCTACATAGCTGTCAATGCCAGAAGCTCATTAAAATCATCTCATTAACAATAGGCACCAGTTTCACGCCTAATCTCACGCACAGCTTCCCTGACGCCGAATTACACCACAAAAGAAAAAAAAACAAAAGATGCTAAACAATAGCGCGCGTGACGCGTGGGGCGTCTCGGCTCATTGTTGGAGCCCCATCGCTCTTAGCAGTCGAATTTCGGTGCCGTCGCCCTTTGAACACGCTTTTGTATCACGTTCCAAACGCACCATGAATTATGTGCATCAATTTTGACGGATCTTCGATTTAGCCCGTAATGCGCACTCAAATATATCCATATTCAATTATGAAGTATCAATAAATCATTGACTTCCATCTACTTGCGCACAACAAAAACCGGCAAGCGATTAAGTTTCAAGTGCATCTTGAGATCTCGAACGTTTGTAATCGGAGCCAGTACAATGTGAGTTCTCAAACGTGAATCCCGTTGAAGAACGAGTTGATTATATCTTTTCTTGTGCAAGCGTTGCTGCCTAACCAACGTTTACACGGTTTTATTGCATCTGATTTTATAATTATCTCGCGTGAGAGAACCATTTAGCATGAAAAACCTAAAATAATATTGCATATTCGACGTGGCCGAGTCGCTGTGAAATGTGGCGCTTTTATTCCTCCGGGCTGTTCTATTTTAAGCGCAGGTATCTCTCTGTACCAGACGATCTCGACCACCTCGACTATACGCTGAGCTAAATAAAATTAAAACCTTTATGAAATTCCTTAAGTAAATCTTCCTACGTATTTGAATAAATTTCTGCTCGAGTCGACGTCCAACTCGTCTCGTTGAGTATAAAATAATTTTCCTTACCATAAAGACGTACTTATCGTTGCAATTTCGATAAGTCACGATGTGAGAAAAATGTCGTCGGAATGCGAGATGAAAGGAATGGAGAAGTCAAAAAATCAAGACATTTTCGATTGAGAATGTAGCGAGACATTGACGCGGAGGAATTCGTGATCGGAGGGTCGTTCGACGACCCGGTCCCAACTAAAAAATGGCTGAACTGAACGCAATGCGGAACCACATACATGAACAATCCACGGGACCCCTCGGCGTCGTAAGACTCCATCGCATGCTGTTAACAATCCAGCCAGTTGCCAGGTGCCTTTTATGGATAGAAGTTCCTTGTAAGTTGCTGGAAATTTGACAGTGTCTTAAAAAACTTACCAATTAGTATAATTTTTGTTGGTGGATCGAATACCAAAATCAGGTTATCTTAGTAAAAAAGTAATAGCAGCTGCCAAGGTTAAAAAATATATAAAAACCAACGCAGAAGCTAAAATGGGTACAAAATGCCAATAATTTCACAGAAACGGATTTAAACTCTTAATGGAATGTATTCGAGTGTTCTTTTCACTTTAGTTTTAAATGCATCTTTTCAATGAGTTTGAATGAGGGGCACACTGGCTGCAGTCCAAAGTGCTTTGTTTTTTATGACCTACGGCGCTTCTGTGCAACACTGGAGCCAACCGAGCTGGTCAAGTGTGCCTGAAGATTTTTTGTTTGTCTGCATGACAGAATTTATCGATACGACTTGACGAATAAAATAAGTGGTGTGTGGTCTTGAACTTAGGCAAATTTGTAGCGAATTTATGTGATTTGAATAATTTTGTGTCGAAAAAAGACAAAACATGAAGGTCTTAAATTAAATTCATGATAACAATTTTGAATAACTTTGAACAAATCACCCTAATATCCAAAATTAGTTAATAATTATCTATCTTTAAAGTAAAAAAACGCTAAAGCAAAGGTGGTTAAGGTAAGGATCAAATTTGTTGTAAAGTAAACACATTTATTGCAACTTAACCTTAAGGCGCAATAAACTTTTTTCCAAGCGCGAGGCCATAACGTCGGCCCATCAACGATTTATGGCCGTTTGAGTATGGTTCGCGGCTACAATCTTTATATTCTAACGATACGGCCCACCAAACTAAATTAGGGTTCCGAAAAGTCTTGTCTATAATTTTAAATTTATTATTAACCTCAGATATGCCTTCAATCCTGAATGCTGATGTTTTCTATAATTAAATTGTTAGTCAATTATGTATCTACGTATTGCTAATAATTGCATAATTAACAAATGTCAAGAAAACGTAATATAATGTTACATTTATGGTTGTACAATAATTTTTACTGCTATTTTGAAATGATGTACTTTAGCTTAATTGGCATCCCTAACACGAAGCTGATCTTTAAGATATTTGGGAGGTACAGACTGATAATATCAAAGCTTACAAGAAGCAGATAATAAAAATCAAAATGGTCTATGCTATCTGGTGTTTCCAAGTTAACAAAACCAGTTATGTTAAAGTGAATGAATACGAAATAATTAAAATTTGCTTTACGGTTCACTCAGATTATGTTTGAGATTGTTAAGAAACCCACACATTTTGTAAGGTTGTAACTTTACACAGCTTTTACTGTCTGCTATAAGAATTTACGATGTTTTATGGAGCTCGTTTCTTCCAATATCCACTAACTCGAAATATAGAGAACGTCTCCGCTTGATGTACAAATGAATATAAAATTTGATTATTAAATAAAGAATATAAACAACCAGCTGTATACAGCTTAATGTATAAATTAAGCAATGCTCTAATAATAAGGTGCATTATTGACCCAGATTATTATTATCGGTATGTTAGAAATGGATTTTGATTTTAATTGTGTACATATCTGATATTGAATAATACATATACAATATGATAACACTGAAAAGGAAAAAGGTGTGATGTATGCATCTGACACTAATATCCCATGCATTATTAAGAAAATAATGCACGAATGAATGCACGAATCCGTTAGAATTTTAGAGCTGCAATAAGGATTTATTTTGGCGAACGACAATAGCACGATACTTCTATCAAAGCGTAGACGAATATCGTTTACAACAGTAATTGTCTGTTACAAATATATTTGCAGTGTTGTGTGAATCAGAACTAAAAGGAACTTTTGCTCCTAAATCCGTCGACAACCCGGTGCAAATATTTGTGAATTACGGGTACATTTGTTCCAATTTGGAATTCTAACCGCTCTGTGGTTGCGCCGTAGGACTACTGAATTTTAGTTTTACGCTTTTTTTTACATCGATATTTATTCGTCATATTTTATCGAAATTCATGTTTGTTCTGATTTTAATTTGTTGATGGTGCACAGTGGTTCAAACCGGGAACATAATATGTAAAATATATGTTCAGAATTTTACTCAGATTTTTTGGAGATTTCTCCACGGGTTATCATTTGATAACTGTGCCTACTATTGGAAACGTAGTACAGATGGATGCCTACCTTAGAATTAATTAATTGTCGTACTTACTCGTGAAAATAAAATAATATATTTTATGAAGTTCACAATCACGTTTTACGAATTTAATTCAAATTACATATTGAAGATGATGCTTTAAATATTGAAGATGAATCTGTATTATGCTTTATTTATACTTATTCCTTAGAATACGGAGTCACTCGTAAGTGATACTTATTAACAGCTTTTAATTCTCGAATTACATTGATGACAGTAACTATTTATATGAATAATTTAACTCGATACATGGGAGCGAGATGAGCTTAAACGACCTATTTAAAACTAGCCAACAATTGCTGAACCTCCCACTGCGGTCATAAATTAATACAATTAACTGCTTTCAAAAGTAATCGACGCTATAATGCCCCCATGCTTAAAACTATGAATAATAAGATCAAAATAGAAGAAACTCAAGTTGTTATTTAAAGAAATTCTTCGCTTGTGACATAAATTGTGCAATTGCATCCTTACAACTTTAATTAACGCTAATGGATACGATGGATGTTATTTTTAGTACAATTGCTCTGGGTAGTTAATTTGACATGCAATCTTTTTCTGAGTTGCCTTTTTGCATATCTTTGATTCGCATCTCTGTGTCTTTATATAAATTCTAATAATATTTTTTGATTTTAATAAGACTGGTATTAACAAAACTCTAAGTTAAGTGGATCAGCGCTTGTGGTACATACGAGTACTTTGCTTTTTAGGTCAATACCTTAAAAAAATGTGATCCTGGGATTTCGATTTGAGTTGATTCTGCCTGTTATGAATAACGGAATTAATGCCTGAACGAACATTATGTTACGATTTCGGAGTTTGAAAGAGCATTTCTCTGAATTTAATAAATTTAGTCATCGTGTCTCATCAATATTTTGCCTGATTTAATATTCTTCGAATTCGCACCAACAAATATTAATAAATACGTGTTTTATTATTCAGAATAAATAATAACGTACCGTTAAAATATTATTCTTTTTGTTTCAGGTACGCATTGCAGTATTATTGGGTAAACGAAATATTCAATCTTTCGTGGGAGTTTGTTTTCATCGTATAAATATTGTGCGTGAAACATATTGTTTTTCAGCAGTTATATAATTAATTAATATTAATTTTTTTGCGTTCTTTTCGAAGATATAAGCTTTTGTTTGCAGCTCCGCTCGCGTTGAAAAGTTTTTTTAGCATGAATGTCCCATTAAATATTTTCCCGGGACAAAGAGTAGCCTATGTCTCAATATCTTCATAACAAAATTTCATGGAAATCCATTCGGTAGTTTTTTATTTTATCGTGTTGAAACAGACAGACGCGCCGGGGGACTGATTTATAATATTTAACAATATATCATTGTTTATTTTTGTTCGGTAGAATGTAAATATTTGCATGAAAAAAGGAGAATACATTGGTATTGATACTAATTGAATTATTTCAATGACAGAGCAACACCGAATAGAATTATTAATATTATTTCATTAACATTTTGTCACTTAGTTTCTTCGTACGAGAGAGAATGTAGATTTACATTAACTCAATGAGTTTCTTGGCACGACAGAGAATGTCCAAATAGTGCTTAGCCAAAACAATGTCACTAGTTCCAAAATTATTATTCGTCTTAAATACGGGATTTCTATTTTGCATTTATTATATTTTTAAAGTACTTATAGTCAATTCCACTCACAAAATACAGTAAAAATCTTTAATGCAAAACTGTTGTCAACGTGATTTCCAAGCCCGGTCGTTTAATCTAATAAGCTGTTCAAAAGAATCATAATAAGCTTTCATTTATAAAACTTTCACGCCTACAAAAAACATCACTGGACTTTTTCGATCAGATTTCTTATAAAACTTTGAGGAAAAGTTAACACTTGAGAGTGCGGAAACATTATTTGTGGCTATCAGAGATTTGATTGAAATTGACAGCGTTTTTTACTCAAATCATTTGGGGCTTAAGTAAACAAGTTCAAATAGAATTATCTCAAAAACATCGCTATTGATGAAAGACTGTATGGGGACTGGAATATCATATTATATAACCATCTAAAATGCTGGGCATTGACAAATCATATTGAGAGACTAAATTATTAAGTAATAAATTATAAATAAATAAAGTCTTCTATAATAAAAATAGATCAAAATTATTTGATAGATTTTTTTTTACATTATGTCCGTGTATGAAAACATTTGAAGTCATACTTTAAGTAGATAAATAGTATTTTTTTGGCGGTGCTCAGCAATGTGACTTCTTTGCACCTGATGTTAAGTGAGTTGAGGTCTAAAAAATAAAAAGAATGTCAAGATTTCAACTATTTAGTCGTAATTCAAAACTGTCCACAATTTATAACAATAATCAAATATCGTTTTGTCGTTCATTACTTAACTTCTAAACCATTGCATATAATAGTCATAATTCAAAATTCTTCGCAAGCGGACAGTAATCAAAGATCGTCTTGTATATTAAACGCCGAGTAATTTCCGTAACATTCGGCTAGCCAGAGAGCTGTTTGGTTTCCGTCATGCAACCACGCGTAAGACCGCTTCGACTGTATTGTGACATAACAGGCAGCATTTGCACCACATCTGATATTGAGATATTGAATGGGACCATTGTCTACAATATGGGTTGGATTTAGGAATAGTTGTAATAACGAAAGATTTGTTTAGACTTAGATATAAAACAACAAACTGAGTAGATGGAGTATTTGATGATTAGTAAGATAGTATAAAATATTATTATTCCTCGACTGCCTCACTGGCGTAGTTTAACGACTGCAGTGCTGAGCGCTCGGGTGCGGTCTGATCTCCAGGTTGGGCCAGTTATATTGGGTTCTTCTACTCAGTATGAGCCGGGAGTCTGAAATTTGTGCTTGATATGGCGAGAGATTCGCCTTCATCACATCATGGGATTGAATACACACAGCGGAAAGTGGGTGTACCAGTTGCGCCTTCGGGGATAGAAGGCATGACTGGGTATATGATTATAAAATTTTCTATAATATGCGTATTATGCACTAACTTTTCTTTAGCACAGTTGTTGTTAAATACAACAGAACAGTTTAAAGAATCATTACTCTTTTAAGTAAAAAATATAAAGGTTATCAGAAATTCTCCAACAGGTGTAAGAAAGTTTCGCTCAATGCGTGTCTAATGTTGGAATTTAATGAGCCGTATCGGATACTTATTGGGGCAAACTTTTAGTCGGGAAGGGTGTGTGGCTAAGGTCTCTTGAGTGTTGGGAACCATAAGGAGTCCCTGTTGTGATAGGGTTCTTTGATCAACCAGGAGTGCTTGAATCTTCTCTTTTTATACAAATCAGAGACAAGACGAGCAACCCGCTGGCCTGGTAAGCGATACAACTATTCATAAACAGTAGCAACACTACTAAAGCTTTGATTGCAAAGTATTACGTGGCATTACGTTGTTAACCTGAGACATTAGAAATTTATAATTATATAAACTAAAAATCCCTTTCTAGCCGAATTTCGGTTACAGCGGCTAATCTTAAACGAGATCAGCCAGGTACGCAGGAGATATTATAGTGCACAAGTGTGTGCGTACATACGTGCACTATCTGGTCCTTCATTTTCACAGTCCGGTGAGACGGCAATCCGACATGAATGGAGAAAGACCATATAATATTGATGACATATGATGAAATTTTATAGACTACAATGTCCTTCAAACCGTATCACAACTGTAGGTACCTCCACAATGTTGCCTGCCGACTTTGCTATAGTACCTACCCAGCTGGATTCATACACATACACTGGTATCTTTGATTCACGAAGAGGTAGACATAGGCGTAACTGGTGCATCCACTTTTAGTGTGTATTCCATGATGTGGTAGGGGTAACCCTATTACCATATCGGACACAAATTCACTCCGGGCTGATACTGCGTAGAAAAACCCAATATCACTTGTCCCGACTAAGCATTGAACCTCAGCACTGCAGTCACACCGTAATTCAACTACGCCTCCGGGGCAGTTGGATTCCTACCACATAACAAATTTTGAAGATACAAGATTTTATCGATAGTATCAAGTCGTGATTGGTTAGTTCCGGTCAAGACCGCATTACTCAGACAAAAAATATAATCGTTATGAATCATTCCAAATGAGATTGTGTATCAATGATATTTCGATTTGTAGTAGCCTTTTTATGAATTGTATTACTGACGTTTATGATTGGGTGATAAATTTAAAAAGGATTTCCTTAATGGCTGATAAGATGGAATTTCACGCTAAGAATTGCCTCGAATGTTTATCACTTTTTATTCATCTACGATTCGAGCAGATGTTTGAATTGGACTTCCTTTAAATTACTACTATTTCACTTTTTGTGATGTAATTTATTATATGTTTATTAATGTATTTAGTGCAAATGAATGACGCATGATTGTGTTTTATATTTGGAAGTAGAATATTTAATGTCGCGAGGAAACTGGACAGAATCACGATCTACTAAGTTAGGTATTTGTTACTCTCTAATATCAAGATCGTTATCGATATATTTCACAAGTTAGAAAATAAAAATATACTATATTGGATTAACAGCTTGAATATTTTAAGTACATCGAGGGCTTCATTATAAACTTCAATACTTTTAGTTAATAAGTAAACGCAGAAGGAATTAGAAAGTTTCAATCTAAAATCAATAAGCCAAGTTTGCTATGTTGGTAAAGTGGGTGTAGATAGGTGCTGCTGTTTGTTTATTTCTGCCGCTTAATAATTGAGCCTTCATGGTTATTATGGATGTATATTATACATATTTTAACTTAACACAAAGAAGAAGGATAGAAAGAAGACAATTACTTGTCACAGCTTACAACATATACGACGTACTAATTCTACTAATGATAGTTTAAAAATAAAAACGTGGGTGTTTGCACGTCGCATCGTTATTGTGACATGTAGGTGACGCAGAAGGTGACCACTCACATCAATACAACAGAATTATAACGTAATATTTTATGTCTCTGTAGTTCGCAGTTGTAAGTGGAGTCTTTTTTTATTGCTTGAAATGACGAGACGATCTTACCGTTCGCCTGATGGTAACTAATACGACCGCCCATAAACAGTAGAAACAGCAACCAACACCTTGAATTACAAAGTATTGTTTGGTATTCCACTGCGCTCGCCATCCTGACACATGAGATGTTAAGTTTTATTATGTCCAGTAGTTACACTAGCTACAATGCCCTTCCAACCGGAACACAACCGTGGCTACACACTGCTGCTTGGCGGCAGAAATAGACTGCGGTAGTGCCTACCCAGGCGAACTCTCACATATGAGAAACCTATCTCAGTAAAAGTCTTAAGCAAAACGTCGCATTTCTAAGTTTAAGGTAACATTGCTATTGTTTATGCCATGGCGCTTGCCATCATTCGAACTATCTGCTACTCTTGTCATTCGACTATACAAAAAGCCATCTTATTTACAAATATTTGTGGCGCAAGATGTCAGTACCTCGACTCATACAAAAGTCGATAACAAAGGGATTTGTCTGTTGGGACAACGTCTGAGGGTGCCCAAATTGCACTCTTTGTTGTGTTAATATTGACGAATGTTTACATAGTGACGAAAAGTAGCTCTTAAGATTATTTGGTTTGGTGTTAATGTTTAGCTGTTATAGGTTGAATAATACTGCTATTGTAGAAGCGTAATATTGCTTTAAGGATAACACTAATATCATGAATGAATTCTACTGCTGTCATATGTAATATCTTGTCCATTAGTAAAGCTTCTGTTTAACCCCTTCAATATAAAGCGTGAGCCTGTGTTTCGTTTATAATTCTCTCTTCTATTACCTATAGGTATCAATTTACGAACTGAAAGAACAGTATAAAATAATATTATGGTCTTTAGTCAAGTGAAAGATTATAGATATTTACCGTTCAAAATAATACTAGCCAGGTTTATGTCGTGTTAAGAAAAACAGCGTATCATTAATTTTTATTTAATTATTACCATGCGAGGCAATAAGGTTTACTTTTGTAAAGTCCCATAATGATAGATAATGGCTGGTTGAATTATTGACTTCAAATTTTATTTTTTACAGCTGTTTCGTGTTAGTGGTAGTGTCTATGGGTCGAGAAATCCTAGGTTAAATTTTCAGGCTAGGCAACAATATTTAACACATGTCACGCGTTTATCCCCGAATGGGTATGCAGAGGCGCAACCAGTGTACCCACTTTTCGCCAAGTGTGTTCCGTCTCATAATGTAATCTAAAAATCTAAATATCACTTTGCCCGACCCGGGATTCGAACCCAGGAACTCAAAGCGTTGTCTTACCACGCATGCAGAAGAACTGCACTATCGAGGCAGTCTCGGCAACATTATTTGTATGGTATTATTATATTACTAGCTTTTGCTCGCGGCTCCGCCCGCGTTATAAAGTTTTTCAGGCTAAAGTTTTCCATTATAAAAGTAGTAGTTTCCCGGGTGCCTATGTTCTTCCCAGAGTTTCAAACTGTCTCCATACCAAATTATATCTTAATACGTTGGGTAGTTTTTGAGTTTAAGACGTTCAGGCAAACGGATGCAGCGGGGGACTTTGTTTTATAATATATTTTTTTAGAACTTTTTAAGAGGAATAATCCCGACATACATCATTGTTGCATAACTTTAACCGTTTACGCAGCGCACGCAACGGAAGCTCTCAAAACTAATAAATTGTCCCCGTATTTGTAACATGTTTCATTACTGCTCCGCTCCTATTGGTCATAGCGTGATGATATACAGCCTATAGCACCCCACAAATAAAGGGCTATCCAACACAAAACGAATTTTTCAGTTCAAACTGGTAGTTCCTAAGATTAGCCATTACTGCTCCGCTCCTATTGGTCATAGCGTGATGATATATAACTTACAGCACTCCACGAACAAAGGGCTATCCAACGCAAAAAGAATTTTTCAGTTTGGACCGGTAGTTCCAGAGATTAGCCATTGCTGCTCCGCTCCTATTGAGTATAGCGTGATGATATATAGCCTATAGCAATCCACAAATAAAGGGCTATCCAACGCAAAAAGAATTTTTCAGTTTGGACCGATAGTTCCTAAGATTAGTAAACAAATATAATGAGAAAGCTTCGAACTGCTAAGCTATCGGGAGTTACACGTGTCATTGTGAGTCAACCATAAAAGATAGACATATGCTGTCGTGGGATATTTTTTACATAATTTTAAGGAGAACATTTCCGTCATACATGATTTCTATGTAGCTTTAACCATTAAGGTTGCACACGCGACGGAAGCTTAAAAAATGGAGTAACTTCTCCCGTTTTCCCAACATTTCCCTTCACTGCTCTGCTCCTATTAATTGTAGCGTGATGAAAAGTATACTATAACCAGCACAGGAGTATGAAAAATAATTGTACCAAGTTTCGTTAAAATCCGTCGAGTAGTTTTTGTTTCTATAACGGTTATACAGACAGACAGACAAAAATTTTACTAATTGCATTTTTGGCCCCTAATCATCCCCTGATAGTTATTTTTGAAATATATTTCATGTACAGAATTGACCTCTCTACAGATTTATTATAAGTATAGATTTACCCAGGTCTGTATCCCACAGAACTGTGTACACCGATCATACGTTGATGAGCAGTAAAAACAGACAGAAAGAGATCTATACTACTGGTTAAATCGAGGACATGTTCATCACCATCTTGCCTTAATGATATTGTTTACCAACGTGCCTGATAGAGAGCAATAACTGTAAAATATCTTCTTGAAACATCCAACCGGTATTTAAACTGATGCCTTAGATCATCTTAATTAGTCCCATGTGAATAGAGACTCATAAATTAAGACAAAGCCTGATACCACTGCACCAGTACGCAACGTTCAGTTAGAAATTCATGAGAGTCGGACAATGGTTATTGTCGCCTGGACCACGGTGATATAAGACGATCATAACTCGCATAGCGAGCGGAATAACGAAACCGGTGACTTTATTCTGAACGATGGAAATTAGACTTTATGGAATTAAACTATTATTCGGATTTTATCGCGGTTTTAATAATTTTAGGTTTCTCCCGACGTTTCTGCGTAGATCGAACCATCAACAGCTAAAGATTTAAAAAGTTGTATATTTGTAAAATGTAGGTAGATATTGTAACTTTGACTTTGCAGATGAAGAATACCTCAGTCCCCTCCGTGACCACGAAGCCTGCAGTCTTCGAAACGTCGGGAGAATACTAATATTATTAAATCCGCGACAAAATCCGAAAAATAGTTTAATTTGAAAGTCTAACATTCGCGTAAACATAACAAATCATTGGACTTTATAGTTTAGGAAAAAATCGAGAATTAATTTGAAATTAGTCACGGTTGGAGTCATTATATTTAGGTGTTTAAAAATGTCGATGTAAGTTATTTCTGAAGGCATTTATGAGATAAAAGAAATAGGAAACATTGCTTCACTTGTAAAATAAAATAAAGTGTTTGCAATCAATGTAGGCATGGCTTAAACACTATTACACGTATGTAGAATCTACAAAAAGTTGAAGGTCAAGTATTAACGTACGCAGAACCGGTTCATTGCATGCACGTAGCGAATGTCAAGGCGTCGAGATTTTAGCGAGCGCCCGAGAATACGTACCATGCAATGTTCTGGCTCTCCTGCGGTCGAAATACTAGGAATTTTTATCACAAGCCATCCATGAATTATGCACATGAAATGTTATATTGCATTATTGCGGGCGAGTTCAACGTCTCATGAATGAGAGGATGTGATCTATAAAGTATGAAGGTCATTCATTCACCTACTCTCAATGGAGTTGAACGTAAGACACGTACAGAGTTTTTATTAGCGAAATTGGATTTGCTACGGTCGCTTTTTGCGGTAGGCCTAGTGATTTTGCGTTTGCAAAAACTGCTTTATAAAAAGCTAAGTTTTGCAAGAAATAATTTACCGTTACTCTGTAATTAGAAGTTTTTGTTAAGCATTACAAAGATCTAGGAAAGATATCTATCACGGTAAAACTTTAGAAATTGTTATGAACTCATAATTTTATTTCTCTCTTCCTTCATTGTTTGATCATTGTAAGTAATAAGAGGAGATCAAAAATAGAAACAAGTGGTGCTGCATTCAGAGTGCTCATTAACGACTGTTAGTAAACATTTGTTAAATATAAAAGAGTATTTCTGTCTTTAGTAATTAAAATTCCCGATTTACAATGAGCTGTTTCCGTACTGAGGCATTAGTATACAGTAGGTTATAAGAAGCTGTTTTTAATATTAGGTTTTATTAAAGGAGCAGCTTTTGAATAGATATTTGCTTAATGATTTCTTATGTTTATGTGAATGTTAGATATTGAAATAAAGCAATATTTCGGATTTTGTCGCGGTTTATTATTTTATAATCTGTCTTCCTGTTGACCCTGAAGGCTGCAGTCTTCGAAACGTTGGGAGAAAATACTATAAAAACGGTGATGAAATCCGAAAAATCGTTTTATTTCATTAGATATTTGCTTTGATTTTCGAATTGAAATTTATTTTGATTTCTGTAGCTGTGAAAGTTTTGAGGTAGATGAATGCCAATTGCTATTGCAATGAGAGTACCTATATATTTCGGAACATCGACATTCTTGATCATTTTAAGAGTATTCGACTCAAGTGCTAAGGGTATTTTCGGACCCAAGCAATTATGTCGCCACATTTTGATCCTAGAATATACCACTCACTGTCAAAGGTACTCCACATAAATTCCAAGAAGTATTTACGTAGCAGCTTATTTGATAGTAATGTTTAACCCTAGCTAATGTGAAAACATTGACAATGAAATCAAAGTACCCGTGAAAAGCAAAATAGATTTGAGTAAAAACTTGGCCCATATGTATCGTTCGATAGAAAAACACAAGAAAAAATCTGAAGTAATCCCGACTAGGGTCCTTCTAACCCTTATCGTACCGTTCAGTTGGCATACTGAATACTCTTTCGTGAATCTAAGAGCCGCCAGTGACAAATTGCTTTCGCATCGCTTTTCTCGGCAACAGTTTTTGTACGATGCAAACAGAAATTCCATCGGGGTGATAAATGCTTATAGGTCTCAGTTCTGCAGTGGTATAAAGAATTCGATATAGAAAAGATAATCGCTTTTACGTTTTTGTTTTGTTTTTTATTGATTTGGCAAAGGTTTTTGTTGTTTGAAATTAAATGTTTTTCACCGAATTAATTTTACAACTGGGTAAAAAATCCTTTTTTGTTGGCTAATCGAAGATGCAAGTAAAACGTGTGACTAATGGCTAACGGAAAGCATTTTCAAGCTAGGAACGTGTTTATATTTCGAATTGATTATTTATAATAACTACTAGGTATTTTTAAACTTATATAAATATTTTTATTTATTTTCCTTACGTGTTTTTAATTTATTTAATACGCTTGCAGCGGAGTATTTTCTCACGTTTTGTGCAACGAGCGTGTCGCCCTATGCACTTCGTATCACGACTAACCATTCACAGAAACGCACCGGCGTTCTTGTTTTTTTCATCATTCGGAATGGAACTCACGATCATGTAATGTATTAAAAATAAATGAATGGGTTACAAGTAGGTTAGACGACTATGCAAGATTTTTTAAACTATATTATGAATTATTTCAGTAAATACTTCGGTATTCAATTTGGTTTAAATTACTGTTTATTTTAAGTAGAACAGATTAGCGTAAACTTTTACCCTCTTATTTATAGACGTTACTTATCTAAGGACTTTCTATCTCAGCTTTGTTTATCTGACAGCTTGCTGTTCGTTAAACTTTGTTTATCTGACAGCCTACTAGATTCAAGTTGCATCTCAATATTAGCCAATCACAACGGCCCTATGTCTACGCACTGCGAAGGCTGCCATGCCATCAACACTGAGAAACAGACTTGTTATAACAGCAATGCTCCGTCCATAGATAAATAACGTCTATGAATAAGGGGGTTACACTACAACCATTTTTCAACGATTTACATGACAGAGTGATGTTACTATAAAAACTAAAAAATAACAATAATTTTGAACTGTTGGTGTACAGTAACATTTATTGCAAACTCTCGTAACCTTTCTGACCTACGCATTCTCCACACAGTATTTACTATATTTTTATACGTAGGAACGAATTTACATTTCGGGGCAGCGTACTTGCACTGAATTTATGAGTTCGTAGAAACATTTAGTACACCGGCCACAGTTGTAAAACTTTTATCGTCATACATTAGAATCGTTCGGTTTTATGATTTGATTTAGATAATTCTAAATAATACATTTTGTTTGGACAGGTTTTATGGAGTTTAAAATTTTATTGCATTTATTATAATATTTGCTTTTATTCGCATTTTGGATGGAGTGAGTCTAAAGTTTTTTGTCAGATTTTAAATATTGTCAACATTAATAATGGAACCATAATAAAAGAAAATAATGAATTTTTACAGATTATTGGTTGCAAAGAATTGTAAGTGATTATTTTTAACGTCATGCCTCTAGTAAACCCATTCATAGTTGAAACAAAACGCTACACAGAAACATAATTAGAATCTGCATAACTGCCCCAAGCGATTTCTCCCCTATCCTTTCTTCTCAATCCACTTAAGGGTTTATGTTTTACAAAGCCACGGGCCTTTTAGCGTTCCATTGGTACTGACCACACCATTAATTTTCTGCATCACACCCTCAATATTTCAGCGAACTGTTTATATACAATACGAGTCATAAATAAAAGTCTCCGCTCCCCAGGGATGCCTTGATGCCTTTGATACGATCCCTTTCTTATTGACGCGGTAACTGTATCACTTGTTCGCACTTCATAAATCATTACCTTCGGAAATGGGGATGAAAGGTCTGCTGTCAGATATTGTGGAGAGGTTAATGGTGGTGGATTTGGATACACACACTCACGCCTTTTTTATCTTCTAAGGGGTAGGCAGCGGCGCAACTGGTGCCCCAACTTTTCGCCGTGTATATTCTGTTTCATGATGTGATAGGGGGTGAGCCTATAGTCATATCGGGTACAAATTCTAGACTCCGGGCTATTACTGATATAAAAATATAATTTTGATAGTCACTAACATCGACACATATTTCACGTAAATGGATTTTGTGTTAATTTTTTAAAAAAATCTCACGCGAATTTTTGGATTGGATATTAAATTGTCCTTGGAAATAAATTAAGCAAATTGCAGGTATTTTAAGTCCATTTTATTTGTCATGATATCATTAATGTAATTTGTTACGTTATTTAAATATCATTTTATGGCAATAGCATTGGTTTTCAATTAGTTTAATCTATTTCCCATGCACAAAATATTTGGTTACAGTAAGCTGGTGTTGAAAAGGCTAAGTAAAAAATATTAATATACAGTTTAACACAATCGTAAAACCAAACGCAGAAAACTCTAAGATATAACTTAATCACAAAGCAAAATGAAAATAGAAAACGTCCGAACAGTTTTTATTCCTTTGCAACAATGCAAACTGTTGGAAAACTTTTTTCATGTCAAGTTGTACGGTTGTTCTAAATAACATTACCGAAGCTGTCTTTTCTTGCAAACACTTCTTTTCTTATGGAAATCGCGCCGTCTTCCGACTTTCTTGCGGAATAATAATCTGCATAGGATATTCAATACTGTTTATTACTCTTCTATGTTTTGTTCAAAGTTGTCAAAGTCCTATTATACTCATGACTAGTAGCAGAAACTAATTAAACTGGCATTTGATGCGAAACTTTGCTTCTGTTGCCAAGATAGATGTTTATGATTTGAGCACTCAATTTTGCAACTAGATCTCAAACTAAGGCATTCTCAGCTCTTCTGTTGTTAATTAATTTTGACGTGTGATAGCTTTATGGATTTGAAACCAATTTTCGTAGTAATTTTGGTTTTATGAGGGTAATACGATATGACGCGGTTGTTTAAATAAATTGGAGCTTTGGAATATACATGCTCTGTAACAAAAAGGTTTATATTAAATCATTGTTACATTCGAAATCCAATATTATTTGCCATTTCATTCATAATTAAAATTTTTAAATCCACAGCATTTTAGCCTTCATTAAAACATACCCTATTAAGGACAAGATGACACTTAATTTTTCCAAGTCTTTAAGCCCAAATTCGCATGAAGTTACGTCCAAAACACCGAAGAAGGGGAAACAAGTATCCCATTACGATACGTAACTCGAAGATACATTATCATACGGATCGTACATGAAATTGCGAGCGTTCGTAAACTTAGTCAAATTTGCATACTCGCACGATAAACGATCAGTTATGCTAACATTTATAAATGGCCAGTCAGAATTCTAAATACTTGGCGTATAAATTAAATTCATTCGGTAGCTTAATGAACAGTGTTGCGCTTAAAGTTTGCAAGCGAGATAATACATTACGTCGGCTTGTCGGTAAGGCAAGGCTGTGGTCACACAAGGATGAGGTTTTTAAATGGTGGCGAATTTTTTGATATTATGGGAAACATGATCGCGTGTGTAAAACACTCGTGTAAAGAGGAATATTGGAAAAAGAATGAGAATTGGAAGGTGCTGGATACGGGAATGTGACTATGCACTACACCTTATGGTAGGCATAGTGCTGTCCAGGTAGAGTGTCGACTGAGAGAAGCAGATTATCCCTTTACAGGTGATACAAATATGCTTGGCTTTCGGAAATTTAACCGGTTTAATGCTGCTATATTTCGTTTTGTGCTAGAAGTCGTACCCTATGAGACTTGCCTCTAGCACCTCGTTATAAAACTGCTTGTAAAATCAAAAGCCTGTGGCAATCACAATCAGTCAGCATTTTAGTCAGTCAGAAACTAGTATAGCCTCACCCTAACCGGCCGGTTTTAACTCAACTCCACGTAAATACATAACATTGGAAATGATGTGGTTGACTGAAATGCATTCATTAACTCTTTATTATGTGAAAGTTCGTTATGAATCGCGGTAAATAATGTTGGTTTCCGATATTAACATTGTTACGGTTTTCAATTGGAACAGTTGATTCGATTAAGTTTAAAGTGGTGTGAGCGATTGACTTTGACGTATTTGTTTTGTGCGTTGTTCAATCATTATAAGCGAAGTGATAAGTTATTTATGGTAATTAGAGTTTTATAATGAGTGAAGTAAGAGCTATATTTATTATTTGTAAACAGAGGCTTTAATTTAAGTTAGAGTATTAAGTTGTACTATTACAGTTTTACTAGACTATATATTTTTATTAGTTGTACTAGACTATATATTTTTTCGCTCGGTCTGAGATAAATAGCTCCACTTTCGAATTTTGATACCAAGAGTAATATTATGGGAATAAAATGACCTATAAACTATGAACTGCCTAATTCAAGATATAAAAACGTAACCTCCTTTTAACCTTGTTGTATACAGGCAATAAGATTCCGACATACGCCAAGTTCAAACAAATTTGTATTGTATGATCCATTTGCTAAATAAACTCCATTACGTCGCATATATTTCAACGAGAGCTCCTTAAATCTCTGTTCAGCTAATTTGGCAAAAGTTGCTTAATCATTTCAAACAATATTTCGACAGGGGTGCGCAGTCGGCGTTTCGTAGGGCAATGAGTCATTGTTTTTGCTAAAATTAACTTATAATTACCTGGAAACTGTTTGAATAAGGGTTGTTGCGAAATTGGTAACATCCTGTGAGTTTTTGTGATTGTAAATTCACATGTAAATTGTAGCAGCTGTTTTGTAAACGTTTTTACCTTTTTTTCGTAGACACGGCTAAGTGCTTCCACTGTACCTTATGGTAAGCGGAGTAGAGTACAGATAGTCTACTAACGACAGATGATTATAGATGATTCTAGGCAAAGAGACTTCTGATTTTAAGCATAATACATTTTGTCGACTAACAGAGACATTAATAGATGATTTTTGAATCGGCAAAGTTACTACTGAAAACACATCATTGGTATATTTATTTCTTTTAGAGAACATAGTCACTTATGAGTGTTACAAAAACGAAACAAAGTGTGATTACCATTATAATTATTTTCTTAATCTCGACTAATTACAGATTGTGTTTTTGGGATCGTGAAAACACTCTGATTCAGAGTTATCCCAAGTTTGATTCCTTGGCAAATCCGTAAGTTTCTCGATTTAGTTTACAAGAATGAAATCCCTAAGCAGTTTGTCTTGAGATAGGCGACCAGTCATAAAAATATAAGCCTAAACATTTGTGGGAACCTAATAATTTTATTACAAAAAGTTATCACTAATTGGGGTTAATTACAACACGCTCAGTTTCGTTAACCTCTGTCTATTAGTAGCGTGTAGAATGGCAGACGAATAGACGTTGGCCTTTGTATGTGTATAATATATCTATGTTCTCGGAGAGGTAGGCTGAAGTGCAAACACATCTACCAGCGGCGAAGCGTCCATACAAACTAATTCCTACCGGCTTCCCTATTTAGGTTTATTAACGTTTGTCTTAGTTTTTATTTTCTGTTAAATTGGCCGTGATATGTAAACTGAGGTAATTTTTTTGACTCGGGTTACCTTTTGAAAAATGGCACCCTTCGCCACTTACATATTATCACAGACCTTAGTACCCTTGGTGTGATTAACGGTATTATCTATGGCTTTATTAACGATTATATTATTTTTGGAACTAAAAAAAACGTCACGCTGTTATCCCCAAAGAAGTAGGCAAAGGTCCAACTAGTGTTCGCGGTTTCTCCAACATGTTGCAATCCATATGAGGTACTAATTCGGACTCTGGACTGGTATAATAAATAATAATATCAGCCCTGTATTACATACTTACCCACTGCTGAGCACGGGCCTCCTCTACTACTGAGAGGGATTAGGTCTTAGTCCACCACGCTGGCCTAGTGCGGATTGGTAGACTTCACACACCTTCGAAATTCCTATAGAGAACTTCACAGATGTGCAGGTTTCCTCACGATGTTTTCCTTCACCGTTAAAGCGAACGATAAATTCACAAAGAATACACACATGATTTTTTAGAAAAGTCAGAGGTGTGTGCCCTTGGGATTTGAACCTGCGGACATTCGTCTTGGCAGTCCGTTCCACACCCAACTAGGCTATCGCCGCTTGATTACGCCGCTGGACTGGTACTGAGCAGTAAAATTCAATAGCACGTTGCTGGACCTGGGACTTCAAAGCTGTGTTCGTACTGCGCACGCCACACAATTATGCCTCCGAAGGATCTCTAAGTTATTTTTGTATAAGTTATTTAGCTTAACAACTAACTTATATTTATCAAAGTTCATAGATTATTCAACCCTATATTTGTGTTCCCAAAATAAAAGTTGGAGAACAAAAGCTATTATGTCGCGGCCATGAATGATGATCAAGTATGACCGATGCCTTTTAGTTTGCGAAAAGTTTATGAAAATGGAGTTCAATATTAAAAACTATTGCAGTGCAAAAAGTTAATTTTACTGATTTTTTTAATTTTGGCTAATCATGTTTGGTTGGCGATTAAATGCGTTGGTAGCGACTATTAATCAAATGTTTAAACAAAGTAAATATTTTATTTCGGTCCTTAATTTTTGTAACGTATAAAAATGCATGTACATACGTCAATACAATTAAAAAATTTCTAGAAGATGTTATAAAGGGCTAGATTTCAGTATAGAATCCTAAAAAACAATAGCCCTTATATTTATTACCGAACTTGTATATAAATTATTTATAGAACTCCCATTACAAATAACAAACTGTTTAAGTAAATATGCGTCGAATCTCACCCAACAGCGACTCGCGGCGTCGGAATCACTACGAATGACACTGCATGACTATTTAGTTAGCTTAATTCGATAGCAAGATTAAAACTATTGTTTGTGTATTTTGCATTGATTATAGCGCTAAAAGATAACAGATTTGTACTAACGTCATTAAGGGCTTGTTTCACAACTTCTAAATAAATGCTATTCGTCGCTTTTTTTTTTATTGCTTTGAATGACAAGACGAGCTTGCTGTTCGCCTGATGGTAAGTGATACGACCGCCCATAAACACTAGAAAAAGCAACCAACACCTTGAATTACAAAGTATTGTTTGGTATTCCACTGCGCTCGCCATCCTGGGACATGAGATGTTAAGTCTTATTATGTCCAGTAGTTACACTGGCTACAATGTTCTTCAAACCGGAACACAAAAGTGACTGCACACTGCTACTTGTCGGTGGAAATAAACATTGCGGTGGTACCTACGCAGGCGGACTCTCACATATGAGAGACCCACCGCCGGTAAATGTATAAGCCGACCAAATGAAAAAGTAATTATAATCTATGCCCCCAAATAAATGGTTATAAATGAATTCTATTACATTATACTACATTAGATATTTAATACGATAACTGTCAAATTAAATTTGCTTATTAGGCCCTAAAGGTCAAAGTTATTTTTCTGTGAAGATTTCATTCAAATTATTACTTTTGTCTGAGATTTTGCTTATGTCTTATGACTAAGTAATTTCGATAAAAGGAAATTAGTTTAGATATATTCGTACCATTACTATCTTTCTTTTAGTAGAGGTTATTGTCCTAGTACAATACCTAGACGTAATTAAAATTTAATTATAGTTAATAAACTTTGGTAGATTTACTTTTCGAAGTACCGTTAAACAGTTTCAGTTTGAACACATATGTTCTCTACTAACAACAAAAATGTGCTTTTCAATGACTGAAGCAACTAAAGGCCGGCGCAATTGTTACAACAAACGATAAATACTTTTCTTGTTATTTTAATTTAGCACTTATCGGGTTTAGTATAACCTATTATATATTAGCAATAAAGACTAGATTCAATTATGTGAATAAATAGATTTTTCATATACCTTTTGCCGTAATAGAAATACCGTACCGTCAATTGCCAAATTAATATTTATAGAATATAGGCCGACTGGCACGCAATGATAGCGAAACCCTGGCTTCTATCGCCTCTGGACATTTATGATTTATTTGTCGCAAAATAACAATAATAAAAAAATATTAATAAAAATGGATTTTATTTTAGCTAAACATACAAATAGGTGACTGGCGAGTAGAGTTTAGATAAGGTGACTGACAACTTGCGACCATGGGGAGAAATCGTTTCGAGTTGCGTATTTATATTATATCTAGTGTAGCAAATTTGACTCGCCAAGATACCAAATATTACTACAAAATAAATTTATATAAATAAAATTGAAACGTCAGTATATCAGAATAGAGTATCTATTACATAGTAGCTATTTAAGTAGAAGTAAAATTGTAGCGTGAGGTTTATAAAATTCTAATAGCTTTCGCATGAAGACTTACAAGAAACTAATTCTAATATTACCATTTCAATTGTCCCCGTATTAATACACACGCTAGCAATTTCACAGTAGCTAACGAGGCTGCCATACGTTTGTGAATATTTTAATAAAGTCGTTTCCACACGACGGTTGTAGCGTTTAAATACTAGATATTATAAAATAGACGGTAACACCCAAGTCGGTCCTAAGCCTTTTTGATCTATGCATGTTAAATTATTCTATTGGCGTTGCATGAGCGAAAGTCTAGTAATCATAGAGAACCCGTTTGTAAGTTCTATGTAATTAAAGGAAAAGGGCTCATGTCTTACTACGCGAATATCGTCTTTATAAACTATTAGAATGAATATTTTTAGAATGCTTAAACATCAGTTATTTTTTAGAAAAAGACTTAAAAAAAGGGTGCAACTAGGGTAATTACATTTCGCGTATGTGTTTTGTCCCATGATGAGATAGGGACGCGACTAAGGTTATATGGGGCACTAATTCCAGATCCCAAGTTGATACTGATAAGAAAAACCTAATATCACTTTGCCCGAAATGGAATTCGAACCCAGAACATCAGAACAGCGACATACCTCGCGCGCAAATAACTACACCACCGTGGCAGTCAGTTAATCTTTAACTTAGTCATATTATAGGTCGCATCTATCATTATTATCTTCTAACAAATGGATTTTATTATGGACTAATTCTCCCTCAATATATATACAATTTTATGTAAAGCTTGATATTTTATCTCGTACTTTCTTTTTCTCTCAATTTGCTAGATTTAAGCACGTTTTTAAAATGTAAATGTTACAAATAAATATTACGAAGATCATCGATTTAGTAATTCAATAATTAGGATATTTATAAAACTGTGAAGATCTGAGGATTCAGCGGTTCAAAGTGACGTCTACCATTAATTAAATCCCATTGTACAATGTATGAATGTTTGATGCTTTTGTCTGCATGACGGTGGCACTAGCAAAATGACTGCTCGTTGGATTGACTGATGGCATAAAGCCCGTAGAGAGCCATCCTATGACAGCAACACATAAATAGGGTTTGTTGAAATCTATAGGGTTGGCCCACGTCCAGCAATGTTTTATAAGCCAGTTGCGCTAACCCTAGGCCTAGTTTAGATGTATAAAATTCAAGCTGTCGATTTTATTGAAATAGTTTTTGCTTATGTGAAAGTCCTTTCGGGAATGCATGGTGACTTATTTGTTACTTTATTCTCTCTTAAAAAAAGCTTGTTGATATAAAATAGGTTTAATTTTAAGTGGTTTAAAGTGCCATATTCTTTCCGATGCGATTAGTATTGACGTCATTTCTTACATTTCAACACATGATTTGTTTTAAATTAGTTAACTTAAACAAATAGCGGATACCACTTTGTTCTAAGTGCCTCTTATAATGCCGTGCTTACGTCTTGGTAATCGTTGGACGTAATTTTGTCATAACGGGCTTTCTTATGTGCCTTAACAGAACTCTTGTGATTACCCTTAAATTAACTTAATCGCTTAAAGTGTTAAAACGTTTATTTGTTGCTGAAGTTAAGTTGGAGTGAGCATTTCAGTTGAACTTTTGCCGGTTAAAAACGAATAACAGTTATGAAATACGTTTGAATCAGTACATTGGGAGGTAGTAAGCCTTACACACCGTTTAATTCTTCGAAACTTAATTAATGTATTTACTCACATGTCACGTTTTAAATTAACAAAACGAAATATATTACGTATGCCAATAACAATGGACGAATTAAAATCGTCCACGCGCTCTTTATTTAAAAAACAAATGATGACTAATTGATAGTGCCATTAATATATAGTAAAAGGGAGTGTTGATTTTTATTAAAAAGGGGGGAAAATTCGTTTTTTATTGGTTTTCCCGAGGGTGTAAATAAAATAATAACGATGGCAATTGAATATACATCAGATTAGAAAAATCCAGCACTGGTGCTGGCCCCAAAAATATTCATTGTGCATTATTTTTCCTTGGAAATGTGATTTTTTTTCCAGCCAGCAACCGTATTTATTCGGCATGTAATACGGTGTGTACTTTGTAGTTCGATACATAAATATCTTCCATCAAACAGTCGAACTGTGAATCAATCGCGATTGCGCAAAAAACACAAACTCTATTTAGTTTACAAGCTTTACTTTAGTGTTGTAAACATTTGATTCTATTTTAAAAAAATAACAGTTTAAACAAATATGGGTAAGCTTAAATCAAGCAACAAAATAGATATGCTAAAAAGTAAAACACCAAAATAATATTTATGCGAGCTCGAGCGTGCCACTTGAGCGTCAGGTAACGGTTTTTTGCAAATTTCGAAATGTCCGCGCGACATGTGGCTGCAATTTCGTGGGCGACTTATCTTGTGAAATTTAAACATGTGTTCTTCTGGGACGAGTCAAGTGCACCCGCGCTGTGTCCAGGAATTTCGTGTTTAGCTGCATTTATCTGGTTTTTATTAACTTGCTCTGTTTAGTGTTTTGGGTTTAATGTAAGCTTTTGTTTGCCAGATAATACTTTTGTATACTTGCCTTTGGAAATTATTTTTGAGGTTATATGCGGACGAGGGTGTCAGGATTATTAATTATTACTACTATATTGCTGACTTAAAGATTGAACTGCAATGGAGTTTGCTAGAATTTGGGTGCACTCAAGTTTCAATGGTCATTCGAAACGCAGCAAAACCGCAACTGCCCGTCAATTTTCTATGAAACCAAGGGTCCTGTTCGATCTATGCCGAGTGAATATGCTGACAAAACTGAGTACAGTATCATTTCTACTCTTACTGGTATGTAATCTAGTTACTGACGCAAAATTATTTACATGCAACTCCATTTTTTTTATTAATGTAAAACAATTGTTGACGTAAACCCGTGCAAACATTGACGTATATTCTACCGAGTACTTATCGATGAGTGCAACAAACATGAAGTTACGAAAAGGGTAATTATCTTGTAAACTAGCGTTTGTTATTGAAAAAACTGTTTCTAAAACAACATTCAGTTATTAAACCTGAATGAAGAAAATCAATTTATCAATGGAAATAGAGTGGAATTTTCCGGTTGCGAGGTATTTGTAAATATACCACTGGAGTCTGTTTGTGCAATTAGGTACGCTGCAGACGTCGCGGCTTCGAAGGGAATTACGCTTGTATCTGTAACATTTACCTCCAGAGGGGTGAATAGGGTCAGGTAAGGGGATGTTTACACAAGAGTGAGTTTTGGGAGTTGGGTAATGGTATCAAAGTGATGACGTATGCACTATGCGTAATAAAGTTTGTTTTGGGTTCAAAGTTGTTAAGTTATGTGGAAAGCAGTTACATGACATAATTATATCCGTAGGATGATGATGAAAATTCAGTTTCGAAGGAGGCGTCGACTTGTCTGCTTTCAAGAATAATAAATAAAAAAAAAACAATTACATGATGATTTTAGAGTACAGCATTAATTGTCATAAAAAATTATAATTAACACTCAACGTTGTAAAGTACTGGGATGTTTACGATATAAAGTGAAATGTAAGTAAATAAATAAAAATATAATTAATATAAATGTATGATGATTTTTCACTTTTCTTTTAACCTTTTGTGACTAATGTTATGATCTTTTATACCACCATTTGACTTAACGTCCGTTTCTACGTTTTTTATTCACTATCCTCATTTTCAACGAAAATATAACATGAAGCAGCTATATAGCTCTACACGAAAATACTTGCTTTCGAGAAAAAACCTAGTAAATGGAACTTAATTTATCGCCGTTACGCCAATGTTAAAATAAATGGTAAAATACGAATGTCGGAATAAAAAGGCGTGTTGCAAACGAGGTTCATTTAAAAGCAAATGGAACGAAAGAAAAATCGCAACTCCGCTGTATTTCTCATAACTTGATTTGTTTTATGATCACGACAAATTGTTCGAACGCTGCCATTTTACACTTTTTAGTTTGAATGCATTCATGCTTGTAAATAATAAAAGCAGCAACTTCAACCTAATGTGCAAATTAAATACAATATGCGAAGTTTATTTGATCATTGTAAGGCCCATTCTTACTGGAAATGATTAATAAGTATAGTTAGGGTTATTTTTGCTTAAAAGTAACGGATAGGAAATAGATATGAAAATCATTATTTTGAAATATAAAATTCTCAGGGACGTATTATTAAATCCGTTTTAAATACAACAATTTAAAAAAATAATCAAATAACTTTTTTTGCAGTCGTCACATTTATATTTAATTTTCTTCTAAAAGACGAGAAATGGCTTGAAGCAAAAACATTAAACTTGCATACTTTATTAGTCCAGTATCGTTCGTGGGTTCCGCGAATCCAACAATACACTCTTAATCCTCATTGCAAGGAACCCGACACGCAGAAATCACAGCTTTATATACCAAATACCTTCCGATTAGGCACGTTTTTGCCGGTCGCATGATTTCTCATGTTTGTTATTGTAATGCCCAAACATCGTTTGTTTTGACTGCTAAGAACAAAGACCTCAGCCCTGGAACTTTAGTTTCGCTTGAAGTTTTTACTGCCAGCACTTGATCGTGTATAACGCATTACACAACTTAACGTTTATGTGTTTTTTCGTACTCGGAACTGTTTATGGAAATTTGTTATAGAGTTTCAATGTTTAAAGGGCTTTATGACTGCGATGTGAGTTTATGCACACGTTTTGACGCAGGCGGAGCTTTGTGTTCAAGATCTCTTTCGTATATTTCATTTTTCACAATTGGTGTACCTTTCACCCAAACCCGTTCAGCAGTCTCAGTGGTTACTTCTAACAAAAATACACACACAACATTATATTTATTAATCATATTAGATGTAACTGTTTTTAAGCATATTTTACCAGTTAGCACAGTTTCTGTGTAAATTGATGTCAGGTTATAAAATAAATCCAATATTTATCTTATGCACATTTGTATAAAATAGCGTGAACAAGAAAGTCCTTATATTGTCTACGTGGTACGTCTGTGGGTCGTGGGTCGTGTCGGTTATCTCACCGTTGACTTATCCGAGTGGACAGTCTGTGGACAACATGATCCCGTTATCAGATAACAGATTGTATTGAAGTCGATTAGCTGTTATTAATGATACCGTTTTGGAACAGCGTGTTTGGGGTTAGGATATATTGGTTTTGTCCTTTTCTGGTAACGTCCCATGAGACTTTCGATGAGGCGAATGTCTTTGTGAAATAAGATTCCAAAAATAGGACTGAAGTCATGGGTTCGATCCTACGACATAAAATTGATATTATCCCTTACTTTGCTTATTTACCTATTTTAGGGTCTGTTTCACAACTTCTTAGTAATAGCTACTGTGACGTAAATGTATAAGCTGACCAAATACCAAAATAACACTCGGCCATAAAATTAGTACCATCTACGTTAGCTATTTAATGCGATAACTGTAAAATCATTTTATTTACTTTAAAAAGTTCATGTTAAGGTTTGACTTCTAAGATATTTAGAAAGGTAATCCAATGTTTAAAGACTTATAAATAAACAGTTAACAAAATATATTTGTATAGTCTTGTGAAATTTCCAGTATAATTAAGCAAGGAAAGTTTTTGTCGAAATTTATAGCTATAGCTTTCCAGTTGGTTCGCAGATGCACTCGGCAACAGTTGCATCTAATGCTCTTTTGTTTCGTAATGAATTAAA
Source organism: Manduca sexta (assembly GCF_014839805.1). NCBI lineage: Eukaryota > Metazoa > Arthropoda > Insecta > Lepidoptera > Sphingidae > Manduca > Manduca sexta. The sequence goes on along the minus strand of NC_051125.1, from coordinate 8,205,164 downwards.
TTAACCGACATCCAAACTTTTAATAAACATAATTACCGCAGTTATTAATACGAAAACAAATGATATTATTTATTTCATTTGAATAAGGTTTAAAATTGAAGAAACATTGAAGCTGTATATTACGCCACTTATTCTGGTACGGTAGAATACAGCCAATATAAATATTTTTAAAACAACAATTACAGTAATGTCAGTGAATCTTTTGCAACAAAAGCCCGCACGTGAAGTTTATTTTCACTCCACCAAAAATGGAGACGTATTAAAAATTTCGCCATCAATAGAGCAAACAAAAAACAGAATAAACAACTTTGGAACGTTTTCGGTGATTGAAAGCGACATTTCTCAACGGAGTTGGATGGTGTCTCGGCAACTTTTGATTTATGCGCATTTTGATGGATCTCAGGAATACCAGGGGAGTCATTTTATTTGTAATCGTAATCTTGTGATGTAAATTAATCGTTTGTTGCTGGGTTATTGCTACTTGTTTACTTCGCTTGTCGCGGGTTTGGTATGTTTTAAGTTATAATTAACTACGTCGAAAATATTTTAACGAAATAAAATTTTATGTATTTCTGTGTGGTATTTAGAATTTTAATAATGGTCTTTATTTGAAAGTAATTATGTTTATGTGAAAGTATCTCTAAGAAAACTTATAATTAGCCGTAAAAGCAATCATGTTTGTTATCAAAACTATTCATTATGGCAAAGCTTAATATATAACTAAAAATCTACCCTAGCTTCTTATTAGCTCAGATTCAGTCTAAAAAATCTACTACTCCACTTTTAATTAGCGGAGTGGACTGCTCAAATCTCTTTTCAGAATTAATACGTTTGCCCTATCCAGCCTCTGAGCTCACTAAGTATGTGCTATATTTAGTTGTACAGGTAAAGATTTTTGTAGAGTTTAATTATAGTAATGCAGTATTACACCTAATTTAAATTATTTTCTGGTACGGAAGCCCCACTAGCCTCTGTTTTGTTACATTGACCTTTACTATGGATTCCTTTTGTTATCACCAAAAATTTCATAAAATAATTATGTAGCGAATTTCTTTTGTTTTCAATTCCTTTGTTAGCGAAGATTATTATTATTTTCAATTCCATTTGTACATAAAGAAATTCAGAGATATTTCTACTGTATACGGCGAAATTTAAGCTAAAACTTAATCAAGAAACTAATTTAAGGCTATCTTGGTTCCCAACACTGCAACTCCTGTAAGCCAGGGTAGACATTGCCATGCATTGCGAATAGCAGAGCACTCAAGCTACGTGAGTCGGCGACAACTAAGTTGTCTTTAATCCGCAACGAAACTGATTAGGACGAAGTAAAACGAACTTGTAGAAGTCCAAAATATAAACTTAATCAGAGTTTGGAATAAACATTTTATCAAGCATTTATTCCCGAAGGGGTGGAAGTGCAACCAAACTACTAAATTTCAAAATGTAATTTATGGACTAATATGTATTAGAAATGATGGCACTAATAATCTTTTACTAAATTAGACTTTCTCTTTAAAAAATCAATCGTTACCGATTAGAGACAATGAGAAGGGGAACTTTATACCAGCTCACGCTCGCTCTAGCTGCCGTCGTCCCATCTAGATAAGTGAATTTACTGAACATAGAAAGTTAACGCTTTTGTTTTTGCGAAGATTGTTAAAATGGTCCAAGTCAATGCCCAGATCCAATGTTTGGTTTATTGTGGAAACGTAATTAACGGCTTTCTCAATGAGATTGCTATTTTAATGAAAAAAATCTCATTCCCGATTGTGGATGTAAAGGTGATCGAAACTGAGGGTATAATAGATTAGCTTTGTTATTCGCGAGTTTAATTACTTTCAACAAAAGTTGGGGAAAGTCTGTCAATCACTTGTATTATGTAAATAATTGTTATTGATGGGAGATGTCTTCATCGGCTTCACGAAGATTGCGGCAAAAGATATAATTAACGGTTTATTTAGATATACCGTTAATGTATAGTGTTAACTTAAGTTATAATAGAGTTGTAAATGTACTAATGATATTAAAAACCGGCAAATACGATGAACACTTCTAATTTAGTATAGAAAGACTGTAAATATAAGTTGAAGCCACTGAAAATATATTACCATTGATTTTGTAATGGTAAGGTCTTATTTAACAGGTCTGAAATTTGGGGATTCTAAACCGTGCTTTGTTGGCCGTTCTCGTCAAAATGGCCTACGTGATTCCCATTACATGAGTAACAAAGGCCAGCCTTTGTCAAATCGGGGAAATTGCATCTCCCAATCCTATTTGAATGCAACGTGAAGTTTACGCGCGATCGCCTTATGCCAGTTCATTTGCCAACAGCTCTTTTGTAGTTAAATATGGTCAAGCTGCTTGTAGAAATTGGAAAAAATTGTCTAATGTTGAAAATATTACTTTATGTTTCGGTAATAATGGTATTATAGCTTATATATGTCTGGAATGGCTGGAAGGCTACTGATAAGTATAAATTAGGGACTAGTGATAAACAAGCCGATCAAGTAACTGTAATTTAACATTTGCGGTATAAATACCCCTTTTGTATGATATAGAGGGATCTGCTTATAAAATAGAAAGTTTTGCTTGCGGCTTCGCCCGTATGAAAAGTCTGGCTATAAAAGTACTTAAACCACTGAAGCGATCCATAGCATCATCTATTTAAGGAATCTGCTTAAATAATCCTACACTTTCCCATAGGAGCAAATTACCCGATTAAAACGTAACCTATGTGTTAATGCAGGAAATGGTCTATCCATGTTTCAAATTTCATCCAAATCCTTTCAGCTTTTACTTCTTACAAACTTCTAAAAATTCAAATATTTAAAGGTTATTACAAATGTTCGCATTTATAACCTAAGAACTAAGAAAATACTACCAACTAAGAAAAATTCGGCACCGCCCATCATGTCATTAAAACTAGATATTGTTTTTGACGGGAGCTTATCTTCTCTAGCAAACTTAATTACGAACGAAACGCAATAAACAAGTTGCCATTTGACTTGTACGACAGAGGCATCACATCGCTAAGTAAATTTTTTTATCCGTAAATGTAGACAAAACCTATTATTTGATCCAATCCGATAATTATGTGCCAGTGTAGTCAAGCTTAGATCTTTGATTATTACGAAGTGTTTCAGTACATTTCGCTTGATTGAGCAAATAGGAGACGGAATGATTTATTCCACTTTTCACGGTTGCCTTATTACAAGGTCAGTCGGATAGAAGAAACATTTTAATTTTCCAACGTTGCGAATTAAATTATGAAGCTATAATTTTGTATTTATGTTGGTTACATTTAATATAAATATCGTACCAGTTTAATGTAAAGCGTTAAGGTTTTGTTAGTAAAAATATTTATACACATTTACGTAATTATTAAAGAAATTGTTCAATTCACGGATTACTTTAGAAGAATATGCCGTAATTTAACAACAATTTGAAGATTGTTTGGCTTATTACAGTAACAAAAATATTTATTGTAAACTGTAGCTTACGCATACTTATAAAATTATACATTTTAATTTTACGATAGTATGTTGTGGCCTGGAGAGTCACTCTAGATGCCCTCTGCCTCACTAGGGAACATAGACCCTGAACGAAATAGTTCAAAATAAATAATGTTAGTAAATCTAAAAACATAACGTCAACATCTTCATTAAACACACATGTACAATCACTGAAGCGGATTGAATTAGAGACGACAATGCTATTAAGCATTAAAAACTGTGTCCATTATTCATCTGATACACATTCCTGGACAGAAAAAATATAATGCGTCTATCTATTAAGTCGCCGTGGGTGGCATCTGAACTGTTTACCATAACCGGAGTGTTTCCTGTCCGTCCGCAGCAAACCCCTTCGGATGGAGTGACACACGCGGAATTTTGATATTCAGACAGATCGATATTTTAATTTGGTTAGTACTTGGGTTCGCTTTGTTTAGGTATTTGGAATAGGGATGAAGTTTTATTAATGTTATTAGAGATGTGTAGTGATAACAGTGCTATTGAAATATATTTTTTAATACATATTTCGGTATATTATACTAAGTTCGTTTATACTTTTTAGTCAATTAATGATTTGCCTTTTTATGTATGAGGTTTTGTACAAGTCTATATATTTAAAACAATAATTATACATCTTGATGTAGGTAGACGCCTACAAAAATTTTATTCGTAATAATAATTGCGGTTTTACTTTAGGCAGTAGATTATATATTAAAGTTATAAACAGAAAATTGATAATGAATTTCTTTGTGAGAAATTTTAGAAGAAAATTTACTTGTTCTATTTTACGGAAACCTCATTGTTAACAAGCTGTTAGCTAAATATTTGATAATAAACAATTTCGTTGTCATGTCACTCGCAAAACCGCAGAACTGATGGCAAATTAAATCAACATATAACAAACAACGTCTAATTAACGACACGCTATACTCAAATATACGGCAATACGATTTGGAATATGTAAAATACAAATTCAATGTGTAAATGGGAACGCATGGATGCGAAGTTGTTTACAAGCTCTTCATAAGAAATATGTGTAAATAACAATATACAGACAGACAGAGCGGCAGCGAGGCGCCAACTTGTGGATGCGGGGGCCGATGACCCCAAGACAGAGGTATGAAATATACTTCGCGTACGGAGTTGTGACGCGCGGATTTATTAGCGTGTGAAGTTGCGTCGGGAAATGTTTTTCCAGAGTCGACTTATTTAAGTTCATGCAACTGTAAAATAATTTAGGGGAAAATTTTTCGTGTTTTATGTTTTAAAATTGGATAGAAACACAAAAAAATAAAAATTTTATATATATCATATATTCAAAACCTGACGCTATATTATTATTATAGTCTGGTGTGTATTAAATCATTTATACTTTCATTCAACAAAAACATTCAAATCCCTCTCTGTTGACAGCGGGGACAGGATGATCTATATGCAAATGTTATAACCGGCTTATTATATTTCCCGGATAGGGGAAAACAGTAAGCCGCGAAAACACCCGGAGATACTACATCAAAATTTATTGAAGCGTCCCGGTGCACCTTCACTACACCCGGTTTTATGAAAAAACATGTTCCGAATTTACCGAATTACTTTCAAATTGATTAATGTTGACGTTATTTACGAATATTGTACAATATAACGCGGAAAGTTATTTCAAAGTTATTTGAATATTCGCGTCTTATTTATAAAATTAAACTATAAGTCGAGTTATTTAAGAATACATCTGTTATAATTAAATTCACTGTGATACCAACTCATCCCAGTTTCCCTCGGTGTTTATTTTCAACTATCATACCCAAATTTAATGAACGTGTGGTATTCGAAGTGATGCAAAAGATAATTTACCAACAAAATTGCCGCAAAATAAAGAGCATTGTTACATAATTAATGTCAAAGTTGAAATAAATGAATGGACGTTGCAAAAGAGTGATTTCACAGTTCATTCGCCGCAAATAACAGCTGACACCGAAATTTTATTTGAGGCACAACTTATTTGTAATACAAATCGACCGTATTATTGGAGCTTTGCAAACGCGTTCGCATATTGATTAACTTTTTCATTTAGCCCGCGAACCTAACGTTAACCGTAGTTTATACCGCATGCAATTGCAAACTATATTTTTGTTGGTGCAATTGAAATTCATTCGTGGTTTCTATTTGCTTATTTTGTTGAATATACGATTTATTAAATCGGGTTTGATGTTTTGAATTGATAATGTTCGAGCAGTGCATATTTATTAAATTATAGCGTAATAATTTCGCAATAGTTTTAAATATTAATTGACAATAATAACCGCGTTTATTTGCCAATATAGTAACTGACATTATCTATTGAAAGAAGCAATATTATTTTAAATCATATAATACATTATCTATCATAACCATAATGTTAAAAAACTTTGCAATTAATTAACGTCACGCCACCAAATCGCAGACAAAAGCCAACAAATAGCATAGTCATAACCATTACCGGAGCTAAAAGAATATTTTTTCATCCAACCTTTCAAAGACAATGCACTAATGCAATACCAAAAATTCCAGCTGAGGCATTCCCCAATAATAGGGAGTGTGGCATCTCCGGAAGAATCTAAGTGAACCGACATGGACGAATTAATTTGTAAAGACAACCTTTTACGGAGGGAAACAAAAATAGTCGGCCCAATAGCTCTGTTGAAGTAATTTCTCCTTTCACAATTTGTCATTGTTTTCGATGTTCATTGAAAAATTTGCGGTTGATTTTTGTGACCTCCCATGGGTTGAGTAATTGCTTTATAGTCCATTATTGTAAAAGCATGGTTTGGTTTTTTATGCTCTGTTATTATGTGCTATTAGTTTCGCACAAATTATTTTTGTACAAATAGTAGTTATTAGGCTCCCGCTTTGAAATAATAGATGGACCAAGCTTTCTTCTCTAATCCAATGGCTTTCTTTATGATTTTTGTAGTTGATTAATCTTCTATTTTTGCTGACATGACGCCAGTAAGATGGTCTCTTATTGTTTTAAAATTATTATTAGGGAAAGTGCGACTACTATGAATAAATCTAGAAACTTCTTTGGTTTTTTACCTTTTTTGACTGTTCGTCTAGAATGTGCAATGGTAAAATATTTTGTGTAGGAGTAACAAATTATGTATACTAGGTTTTATTTATTGCCACAACAACTTCATGTAAAAATGTAGCCGTCAATATCACATACAAGAAATATGCTGAAGAAATTAATTGAATCCTTTTGAACCTTAAGTTAGATATTATAAAGACGAATAAAGTCTCCATGAAATTGCATGTCACGTCATTTTTGGTTATTTGATTAACCAGCTAAGTATCTAGTATCGTATATATCAGTTTCGCTATAAATTTCATTCGTTCAATACTTCCGCTGCATTGTCTGCAAACGTCTTCTCGGCAACAATGCTTTCGCTTTATCATTGCTTGTATTTCACCAGAGTTATTGAATTTGCACCCTTTGTTACTGACTTTATAACACTTCTAAATTAAATGTTGTGTTGCACTGCTGCTTTTGTGAATGGACTTTGCATGCTCTTTATTTTGATATAGAATGAATGAACTGAATAAACCATGTACTATATTTCAAATTTGTCCAGCGAACTACACGACAAGAATGATAATATCGAATCGTGAGGCAAAAAGAATTCCGGATCTAGGGAATGTGCGGGAAGATTGATGATGGTATAGAAAAGAGGTGTCTATAGCAGTCTTAGGATATATTTCTTGCTCAGGTTTATCGCATAGCTATAATACGCGTTTATGTCCCTCGCTGTTCGGCGATTCGTTAATATGTGCATGACTATGTTAATTTGTATCGCAAATGGAAACTGCTCGAGGCGGGACAGCACCGTTTCATTGTTATGATTTAGTATATTTATTCAATGCCAAAGCTTGAATTCTTTGGATTTATAACACAATTTTGTTACATTAGAAAATTAGTATAAATATAATGCATATATATTATGTGGATCTATAGTATGTTTCCAATGAGGAAAATACAGATTCCGAATAAACTTCACACAATAATAATACCGACGCTTGAAAGGCAATCATATCTAAGCGACAAATATACCGAAAATGTATTATATAAATATTTTTCTGCGTCATTTGATCTAGGTTTTGTTGGTCTAGGACAATTTTAATATCATTAGGTTATATCTTTACAAAATAAAAAGTTTAATTGTCACGAATTTTCATATTCAAATCGAAACTTTAAATCACTCTGCTCAAAAATTTACTCATTGTGGCTTATATATTATTGCCTTTCAAGCTTCGATACATTTTCAAGAACATTAAGGTGGATTTGTTAAATTTAACGTATCCAAAATTACTGAAATGGAAAATCGAATTCCGTTACCTGCCCTGTTATTTATTTCGAGTCAAAATGTGACCTGATTAAAACGACTTCTTCTGATTAAATATTCGAAATATCTGAATACCCGCTTTGATTCGTTTCTGAGCATTGTGAAAAACATTTTCGGATAATTTTTTATCGGCCCCAGGAGGCATTCTTCCAATATTTCCTTTTCTTTTATTATTTTTTCTTAGCTTCGTTGTGTAATATAATGTGAGGTGTTCACGGAGAATACTTCATTCTACAATTGGGTTTATATAATATTGTTAATATTAATATTTCTACCAATTATCGTGTAATTAGAGCGATTTATTAATTAATGTTTATTTAAAGTAATTTAGATATGAAACTGTAGCAATAAATGCTAACTATAAGTATTAATTATGATTAAATTAAACATTTTCTTAACAGTTTTTATTTTATTCTTATGAACTACCTCTCATTTAAATAAACGTTCAAAAATACATACTAAGACTTAATTAGCTCGATATATTAGCTACTTCTTCTACTCCCTCCTTTTTAAAATAAATTATTTAAAGAGATTTCAACGAAAAATTACTTTTTTAATTCACGATTTAGAAAGTTCTAGACGTGTTTGCGAGAAATTCAATTAATTTGTTCCCCAATGTATACTTGGGACTATACTGGGAAGAAGCCATGTAACGTATCCAGTTTCTATAAAATGCGGTAACGTTTAATTGGATTACACTGGTTCCAGAAGTAAGCCGTGTTTTCAGTATTTTAGGCGTCGCGCAGACACTACCAAATTGTTGCTGTGAAACATAAATACTCGGAGATTTAAAGTAATTGAAGTATCTGTCAGATTCATGGCAGTAGTGTATTTTCATAGCCGACAAACAACTTGAGCACGAGTGGTGGCGATATTTTTACGTTAGTGTACGTAGTGCGTCCGTAGCTATATTTACGGCTTTTAAAACATTATGACACATTAAAACTTAACTGAATAGTACACATAATAATTTTAATACCAGAGTGCGAATACGAAAAAATATTATTTGTTAAAGGATTACTTTAAAACCTACTACAAATATTGATACAAATGTGAATTATTTATTTTACAAAGCAATAACTGACCATTATGCATTCTATGAAAATAAAGCCGATGAAAAGTTTAAATGTATTTTAAAATATTTGAGCCTGAATAAAAAATGCACTTTGAGATTAATAAAAGAGAACATCAGTTTTTATGCAAATATTTTTAATTTGATATAAAATTTCAAATGAAGTTATTACTGCAATTTACTAAATACAACTGTAACTAGGTTTATAATATACTAGATTTTACTCACGGCTTCGTCTGCGTCAAGTTTCTTTTGCATTAACTTTTCCAGAATAAAACAGTTATTTTGGTCTTTTCTCATCTCTGTGCCGACCCAGAACTTGGTCTATTGACAAATATTATTTTCTCAAAATTTGTTAATACAAAAAGAGTCGAAATAATTGACGTCATTGCGAAGATCAGCGTTGTCAAAACAACCAATAACGATCGGAGACCCATCAATGGTAATTACAGCGAGGACACACAAAGTAATTGGGTACAATCATTGGTAGACCTTGAAACATCAAACACGGAAGCGAGTGGCTGAGATAGGCTTGAATTATCTGCAGTTGCTATGTGTGCAGGGTCCAGAGAATATGATTCGTTCTGTCTTATCATTGAAGAATTTTAAAATTAATGCTTTTAAATTAAAGTTCAAAATAATTAAGAAGTAGAAAGGGTTAGCTCTCGTTTGGATAAACTCCGCACTTCGCCACACCCTGAGTGAGCACTCTTTAAAACATCTAAATTTCTCAAAGAAGACTTCACAAATGAAAAGAATACACAAAATTATTGTTTTAAATTACAATGCTGTAATTATTACACAGTTAACTCATTGAACACTTTTTAAAACATCGAAATTCCACAACGGGAAGACTCCACAAATCAAAAGACAAGTTTATTATTTTCAATTAAAATGCTGTAATTAACATATCGTTTAAATCGCAAATGAAAAGCGTATCACGTTTAAACAAAACACAAAACACATCAAACAAACTAAAAATAACTGGAAGTGTCAAAACGGAACAAAGTACAAAGGCGTTGGTAATAAAGAATGTTTGGGAGTCGAAAGGCTTTGAAACAGCCGTGCAAAATTCATCCATCATACGTACGTACGGGCCCTCTTGCCTCGGGCTTATCTAAAACCTCCTCAAATAAATCAACTGGAAAATTGAAATACAGAAGTACTGTGAGACCGAGTTTTTAGCGACGTCTTCATGTGTGCAGTTTCGTTGATATGTTTGAGGAGATTGAATAATTACGTCAATTAGGTATTGTGGAGTTAATGTTGATAATGATTCTAATGATGATGGGTATATTAGTGACATAATAATATTTTTAATTAATTATCTCATAAGTTTGTAAGATTTCTCAAATAGGCTTTGGATGATATTTTATCCAAACCTTGACCAAAAGATACATCACAAGTAAACGTGATAATCGTCTTATAGACAACTAGCTTTTGCTCGCGGCTCCGCCCGCGTTATAAAGTTTTTCAGGCTAAAGTTTTCCGTTATAAAAATAGTAGTTTCCCGGGAGCCTATGTTCTTCCCAGGGTCTCAAACTGTCTCCATACCAAATTTCATCTTAATACGTTAGGTAGTTTTTGAATTTAACACGTTAAGGCAGACAGATGCAGCGGGGGACTTTGTTATATTATTTAGAACTTTTTAAGTGAAACAATCCCGTCATACATCATTGTTGCATAACTTTAACCGTTTACGCAGCGCAGGCAACGGAAGCTCTCAAAACTCATAATTTTCCCGGTTTTTGCAACATGTTTCATTACTGCTCCGCTCCTATTGGTCATAGCATGATGATATATAGCCTATATATAGCACTCCAGGAACAAAGGGCTATCCAACACAAAAAGATTTTTTCAGTTCAAACCGGTAGTTCCTGAGATTAGCCATTACTGCTCCGCTCCTATTGGTCATAGCGTGATGATATATAGCTTATAGCGGTCCACAAATAAAGGGCTATCCAACACAAAACGAATTTTTCAGTTTGGACCGGTAGTTCCTGAGATTAGCCATTACTGCCCTGCTCCTATTGGGTATAGCGTGATGATATATAGCCTATATAGCACTCCACGAACAAAGGGCTATCCAACGCAAAAAGAATTTTTCAGTTTGGACCGGTAGTTCCTGAGATTAGCCATTACTGCCCCGCTCCTATTGGGTATAGCGTGATGATATATAGCCTATAGCACTCCACGAATAAAGGCGCTATCCAACGCAAAAGAATTTTTCACTTTGGACCGGTAGTTCCTGAGATTAGCCATTACTGCCCCGCTCCTATTGGGTATAGCGTGATGATATATAGCCTATAGCACTCCACGAACAAAGGGCTATCCAACGCAAAAAGAATTTTTCAGTTTGGACCAGTAGTTCCTGAGATTAGCGCGTTCAAACAAACAAACAAACAAACAAACAAACAAACAAACTCTTCAGCTTTATATAATAGTATAGATAAAGACCAAAATAATATGTCAAGAGCGATAATTTTGCTACCTTGAATAAATGCTAAATTTTTAAAGATATTAAAATAACTTTTAGTGATATTCTGCAATCTGTGTTGCGTTTGCTATTAAAAAGATATATTTTTTTAAATAAAATACCCTTTGGTTAATATTCTTTATTTTGTGTCGCGAAATTTGCTGTTAAAATACGAACATACGGCGTGTACCGATTCCCCTGTCTCCCCACACTAGGTAACTCGATACTGAAAACTTTGATTAACCGAATTCGTTTACCTGATTAAAATTTCGAGTGGGCATTTCAAATAGAAATTCCTTTTGCGTCGCTTCGTTTTGTACGATTGTTTGTACCAGTAAGCAATTAAATCAATGAAAATTCGGTTGGAATGTTCATAGTGCAATGAAATTCCCTTCGTTTAATGGCTTGTTTGTTTATTTAACAAATTAAATCTAAAGATTTGATGCAATCGTTTCCTGATAAGTTCGTTTTATTTGCCATTGGATATTCTGCAGAGTAACTCGGGGATTTTATTATGACTTTTATAAGGTATTCCCACATTTTACTAGGATTTTAGGCATTATTAATCGGTTAATCGGGTAAGCAGAATGATGCGGATTTGATGAAGACAACAATACTATTATATATTATTCTATTGTATTTATTTTAAATATAATTAATATCATATAAAAGATATACTTATCATTAGCAAAATCATATTGTCTTTATTCAATATAAGAAAATAAGTCGAAAGCTTCAGTAAACCTTTCAGAAATACTAGTACTCAAAGACGATTTATTGACTTCGTAGGAAACGGAATCATAAATCAATGTTTTCCAATAGTATACAACAATAGCCTTCTTTTTATTATGTACATGCATTTTCCATTGAGAGGCCAATACCATCCAGAATCTGGCATTTTATCTTTATGTGTGTTAGTTTAGGATCGAATTGCTGATAAGATTGAATGGCGCTCGTTGTTAATAAGACTTAAATAGACTTTTCTGTTGTAAGTTTATAAGAGCGCATTTCCCTTGGTTTTATAAGGGTCTACTGTTTTTATTTTGGTTTTAATAAAAACTTCCGTAGATATCTATCTATAATATTATGGACAAAGGGCCTTATACTACGGGGACATATCCGTTAATTATAATCGAAGGACAGCTTGTTATTCATATAAATTAAAGAAAATTAGAATCTTGTATTTACCTATACTACGATTTGCTCCCGTCAACTCCTGACTATATATTAGATACATATCGGCAATTTATAAACATTCAACACGCTACACGTTTTTACAAAGAATCGATGTATTTCCGTTAGTTCTGAATATTTAATCGACAACTGTATCCAGTATGAAATTCTGGAAATAAATATCAAACGCTCAATCTGTGTTGACATATTTCAAACAACAAATACGTTCCGACACCCTCCTAAATTCAGTGAAATAGAATTGCATAGCCGATAGATGCTGATAGTGGATGGTCGATAGGGTCCCGGGATGTGATGCTGCGACTTCTTTAGATCGAATTTAGATAAGTATCGATGCTCACGCACGCTAAGTAATTGGATGGGGGCATGCCGCCATCTTATCGTTCGTTAATCGCAATAAAACAGTGCAAATCGTAGATACTTCCCGGCGTTTTGATACCATACCTGTTACGTATCTTTTTTTATTTGATTCATGTGCATTATCAATATTGATATGCTTATAATTGATGGATGGGAAACTTTGTATATATATTTTTTTTGTTAGAGGAAGTAAATGAACAATCAAAAACGTAAAATCATTGAACAAATTGATAATAGATTATAAACACTGGGTTTTTTGTATAGGTTAAAAATTTACTAATTTCTAATAAGAATCCTTAGTGATGGATTTGAATTAAAGTAATCCGCTTACGATCGTTTTAAATATTACCAGCATATTTTATTGTAAGCCTTTAAATAGATGAAGATAAGCCAATGCTAAATCAATTTTATAATACTTTAATAATCACGGATTATTTTAATGTATCTTCGCGAGACTTTCTTGTTATCCATCGATTAAAGATTATCTTTTTATCTGGCGGAGTTTTCATAATCCATTTTTCTATATTTTATTATCCGTTTATTACTTTTAATGAACATTAATTATACGAAAACCACCCTTTACTAAAGTTCATTATACGTTAAAAAGCATTGAGGTAACATTTTTAATTAAACATCCCATAAAATTCTAGCCCTTTAAAACAAATAGAAGATTCAATTAAATTTTTATTTTTTGTTTCAGGTGCGTGACGGCGACTATCTTGGTCCATTGTAAGGCAGAATTGAATACCTATTGTTAGTATATTATGTATGTTTAAAGCGATTACTTCTTAGTTTAGATAAGATATCCTACAAATTATGTACTTTTAACTTCGAAGTTAGCCGCTAAGTGATAACTGGCCGACCTCTAATGCTTAAAAATAGATAGCTGGTAATATATAAGTATACAGGTCCTCATAGCTTGCGCACTGGAAGTTCTTGATCTGGTGTCGATAAAACAACTTGTGCTGCCAGCAGTACGTCTCACCGCATACAGGAAATTGCTTATTGACATGATGCCCACCCTTATTTTTATGCCGAATTGAGATCTCAGACTGCTTCAATTAATATATCCTAATGAATGCATTTTTTATGCTTTGGTATAGATGGAACTTATTAATTTTATGATACTCCATGGTTAGTGGTTTCATAATTAAAAGTGTTACCTACAGCGAAGTTTATTAAAACGGTAATAATCAGAATTTTACGTTGGTTTTTAATTAATTTCGTAACGTTTTTAAATGCACGTAATGATAAGACTTGTATGTGAAATCATTACGTAATACATTTTGAGGGAGGCAAACAAACAACTAGCATTGTTGATTGTTGCTTGAAATAGTACAAAACAAATCGTGACAAAGGGCCTTGTTTCTCAAAAAAATACCGAATAAACTACAAGGGGCACTCATAGTTCTGCGTTTGTTGGAACGTCAACGAATTGACATATTAAGGCAATTTAAATTTGAAAATGGAACACCGCTCTCCAAACAAAGAAACGCTCTATTTTCAAAATTCGATTACGACACACAAAGCGTTGTTGTTTTGTGAAGAACATGCATTCGTCAGGCCCATGTTTATGTCAGCTCTTCAAGGGTAAAATAATTCGTCCATATTAATAATAATGAAGTTGACATGTTCTATATATTTTAATTAGGGAAAATAAGTATGAAATAGAAACGTTAAATCTCGCTTTTGTGGGAATGTAGTTTATTTAAATGATTGATGGTAGTTATCCAGCCACCCGCATTAAAATGTTCAAAAAGGGTATATGGGCATGACAAATGAGTTTATACAAGTCTATAAATAAATATGTTGCATAAACAGCATTATAACGAGTGCCGAATATATCGCGAATTTAGGTTTTAAAATCGAATATTGAGATATCAAAATAAAACTTTGCAAGCGGTGAAGCGGTGTCTTTGGCATCTCATTATTTCAATATGATTCATGTATCTTGACCCAAATCTTAACTAATTATGTGGAGTAATTAGTTTCACGTTTTTCCATGCTCAGATAACGTTACGCCATAAATTGCAAGATGTGAAGGCATAACTTTATGACGCACTCATGTGTTGGCCGATAATTATGTCGTTCTTTATTAAGCTCTGTGACACTCTTACGAATAAATCAATTTTACAATCGATGTTTCCAAACAATTATTAGTAAGAATAAGTACATTATTAACTTATCGTGACTTTTAAATTTTAAATCCGAAGTAATAGTGACAGATTTCAACTTGTATTATGTCATCAGATCACACGATTTAACTCGGTCTAATTCTAATGGTTTCAAGATCGACTACTGACCGAACAATTGTTTCAGCACATTCAACACGAATCAAAGATCGATTCTTAACTTTTGAATCGATTATCCGTGCACCGATTTGAGATCGGCATGCTTAATTTCGGCTACCAAAGAACACTGGCGTGTGTTAAATTGATTTTTATCGTTTGTAACAACAAACACGACACGTGTTGTGTTCTTTTTGTATGTGTTGCGTAATGCGCAGATGTAAGATTTCGTAATATGGGATTAAGACGTGTCGGAGTGAGGGTTGCCAGACTCTTTTGTTATTGTCGAATGTCGAATGAGAGATTTATATATTTTTTATTTATCCATTTTGAGCTTTGGGTAATACGTGTTGGGTTTAAAACTTTTCTGTAAATTAAACAATAAACATAAGATTGATAAAAAATGTGGTGTATAGTAATAGAGCGTAAAAAATGCTATATCCGACCCATCACTTGAGGGATTTATTGTGGTCACAAGTTTTGTATTTTTTTCTTTTTTAAGTTTTAGTGTGGCATTGGTTTCCTCATATACGTACATAAAAACATGTGTAGGTGTTAGTAGACGTCCGATTTAGTGTTTCGCATGGGCTACCATAGCTTTGCTCGGAAATTTTACTGGTGGTATCTCCTATATGAGATTCCACCTGGGTAGGTACCACCGTAATGTCTAATTCTGCTGCCAAGCAGCAGTGTGTAGTCACTGTTGCGTTCTGGTTTGAAGGACATTGTGGCCAGTAGAACTATTGGAAATAATAAGATTTAACATCTCATGTCTCAGGATGGCGAGCGCAGTGGAACACCAAACAATACTTAATTCAAAATGTTGGGTGGTGTTTCTACTGTTTATGGGCGATCGTATGCTTACCAACAGGCGAACGGCAAGCTCGTTTCGTCATTCAAAGCATTTAAAAAAACATAAGTAAAAAATGTGATGAATGAAGTTTAATTTTACTACCCATTTTACTGTTAAAACTATTTACTCAACTTCATGAATGTAACAAATCTAAGAAGTGTCAACCCTAGCAAGGATCGGAGGCGGTCGTGTGAACGCTTATGAATGGGTGTTAGTAACTATTAGTACACAAAGCATATAACACAATAACTATAACGTTACGAGCAGGTCGGTTTAGTTCACAACTAACCGTGAAGTGCATTGACTTACAATAAGTTTTTAATGAGGGTTTGGGAAGAGACATTGATTTGTTAGTAATTGATACAGTATTTACCTACTTTGTTTTAATAGGTATGACTTGTAGTCCCGGTAAAGATGAAGTCCGTTTATTTTTGTGCAATTGAGAATATTTTTTTGCATTTTTAATATCTTGTTTAGTTTATTGAATGCTAATATAATTATTACAACTCATAGTATTAGATGCAAATGGTTCCCAAGATACTAGTACTTACTTAGTCCTTTGTCGGAAAATCGAAACTTTTCTAGTTACTTCAAGTTAATGTATAAGAAATTTCTTGATGGTCTATGTAATTTATTCATTAAATTATTATTATATTATATATTTTTTTCTCTCCTTTAGTTATATTCTTCTTAAGTCTAGCAATTATGTAGGCCGGCATGACTATGCCGACCGTCCGGGGATGCTTGTATCTTTAGCCAGTCGGCACTTTCTATGGAATTCACTTCGCTTAACATAGGTGCAGTGAAGTCATTTTGCCTGAGTCCCGATAAAAAAATAAGTTAGTATTGTTTCATAGATACAATTCCGATTATCTTATAAATTTAATTAAGAAGATATTTTATCTGTATACTACTTACGCTTAGTGCAATCGTTTCCCGAATAAATCTTTTTTCTTCTCCGCCATGCCTACTACAAAACCAAACATTAAATCAATGGACATAAATCACGACTCGACCTCATACGAAACTATTTATCAAATCCATGACAAAAAGACAATGAAGATACTTTCAAGACCAAATGCGCCCCACATGAACATAGGCTGTCATCGTCCTGTCAGTGGATTCCGGCATTAGAATTATAACATCGAATAACGGATATTGTGAAGGGAAAATTAGACGCGATGAATTGAGACGTCAGTTGTAATTTTGGGTGTGAGTTGTTATTATCGGTGATTATTTTAATGTTTTAGGATTGATGTGTCCGTTATCGGCAGGTCTTAGTTTGTGTTGCTACTGGCCTAGGGGTATTTATTTTTATTATGTAATAGGGTAGGCATGATTCAGGATTGTTTCTCGGTGGTAATTCTGGCAACTGTCTCTGGATGGTAATTGTGGTAACTGTTACTAGGCGGTAATTCTGGTAACTGTCTCTCGGTGGTAATATTGGCAACTATTTCTCTGTTTGTAATTACTATATTCGACTACATTATACTTTCTACCATAAGGTTCAGTATAACTTTACTACGATAAAGAAAATAGCAAACATTTTGTTTGCAGTCGCCGTCGACAATACATGCTTCTTTATTTCTATTCATGACTATCAATAATGAAGAATTAAAATAAAACATATTTTCAAACGGCAAGTAAGATCAAAATTGTTATTGTCGATCAATATCTGTATTGACACTATCAAGATTTATTCTCTGTTTGAATTAAGATAGTAATATTATGATTATATCGATTCTATTTTATCAGAAGACGAGATAAATCCCAGCTAAATTTAACATTATGGAGAAATTTTAATTAACTGTCACTCGTAATTTTAAATTATATTTGTATGGCATCATCATTTTTATATTTCTCTGACATTTTTTTCATTTAAATGTCTGTTAGTATGTATACTAAGCTGTCCTCAATAATTTACGAATAAGCTATTGCGGTATCCCACAAAGCAAATATACGTGTAACTTTATAGAGTAATTCCAATAAATAACGTTATATGCGTCGTGGAATTAAACAGCGGGGTCGACCCCCCAGGGAAACACGCTCATTTGGGGACGTGCAATTTTGTGTTCAGTAATGCATTTTACTTTCGTACATTTGTTTTATTGATACACATAAAAACTTTCTATGTAATGTTATTTCAATGACAATTGGACTAAATGGGAAAATGGTGTAATATGTAAATAACTCGTTTACATTTAACTGATATTCGAAAATATATTAACATCCCCTTAAAATTATATTGCCTCAGGGATGACTAAAATTTCTATAGTTACGCATAGGAAAATTTCCAATCTCATTTTTGTATAGTTGAAGGTAGACAATATGTTTTTATTTGGTTGTATGTTATTGACAGCACCGCCACCCATGAACATGCGATTTCGTAGATGTGACCGAGTCGTAGCTGATCTTTTAGGTTAGGAAGGGAAGATAGATGTCAAATCTGTTAACTTATTGATTCTTTAAAATAAAATAGCAAAGGTGTCATTTTATACTGGTTCTATGAGACAATAATGCCTCGGTCGACAACGAGCATTAGTGCTCCCCTGTAGATCCACTAAAGGCTATTTTATTCGTGCTCCGCCTGTTACTCAGGTCCACTAAAGATATTATTAATATAAAATTTTACCAGTGATTTTCGTATTAAATTTTATGAGAAAACTAGAATAAGCATTTGAAATAATGAATTTTGCGACTTAGTTGAAATGTAATATCGTATTTGGCAGACATTTGTATTAAAATATTTTATGTGTAGAGAAATGTTTTTGGAATTTTGTATGTGTAATGAAATGTCATTTACAGAATGTATTAATATTTTGCCTTATCTCATAATTTACATTAATATGCTGCTTTGCTAGATTCTGTTATCTTATTGAATGCGAAGTGGTGACCACATATTTGAACAGGCGGCATAAATAGTGAAGAGACCGATAAGAAAAAAGTTTATCCGTTCTAATCCCGTAAAGGTACACAGGTCCTATAACTTATAAGGTAACTATTACAGGTATGGGTTTAATTAATTCTTCGGTCCTATATTAACTTCATTCACGTGTAGTGACTGGTGGTACAGTTTAATTAAGGCATGTAAAGTATGCATTATTATGTGCAACGTATGCCGTGATAAGTCCTTTGTTATATTTTTATCATGTCAAGGAGTGAGTTAATAAATTATTTCTCGAAACATTTTTAATGCTCCTCTTCGCCTTGTCGCACATTTGGGTCATTGCAGTATTCAGTTAGCACTAATTTGCACTTTTAAATTTAGAACATAATTAAGCTGCACCGCCATGTTGCTTGGTTTGTGATGAGACGTCACGAACCTTTTGAGACCTGCCGAGTTAAGTCACGTTACGCTTCGTTGACCTTTTTCGTCCCCTAACATTAAAGGACACGTAATTAGAACATTCAAATTGCTACAATTTAATCTATAGTATATTCGGGAGCGAACTAAGAACTTTTAGGAAAGCTACTTTCCTAAAAGTTCTTAGCAAGCAAATTTACTCTTTGTATACCTACGTATACAAAGAGTAAATTTGCTTAATATTGATATTTTTGCCTGATATGGCGAAAGCCGTGCTATAAAGAACCGATATAAGGTCGGCGGTGTATGAATGCCCTAGATACGCTTCTACCTACCCTTCCAATAAAAGCGTGCCTATGCGAATAGTATGGAATATTATTGGCCGCAAAACTCGAAACCGATATAAGAAATCATATCCTTTTCAGAACCCACTTATTTCCATACGTTGGCGTGTTATTGAAGACTTCTTAGAATTGCAAATAGGCTGTCCTCGGGCGCGTCCTATTGAAATGTCAATTTGTTTTCTATTGGGGTTGGTTTGTTTGGTTACCCCGGGACATATCGCTTTACCATTGTGGGCTTTGCTCTAGAATCCAGTTCTAGTGACTTTCACACATTTTCGTGTAACAATTTTATTTAACAGTAAGTCAACGTGGGCATTGGATTTGCGTAAATTCCTAGAATTTCGACATTTCTCCACGAGTCCAAAGTAAATAAATGAATTAATGTAATCTAATACGGCAAGTGTTCGACTATATTACTTGCTCTAAGAGTTTGCATTTTACTAAATTAAATTTTACATAGTAATAGCATTAATTATTTTTTATGTAATGATTTCTTATGTTTACGCGAATGTTAGATATTGAAATAATACTTTTTTTTTATTTAGTCACGTATTTTTATAATTTAATTTTCTCCCGACGTGGGGATTGAGGTTATGGTCGTCTGAAAAGTCAAAGTCACAGTATCTGCCTACGTTTCATAATTATACAGATATTTTTAAAATTTATTTTTAATAATCGGAACAGACTTCTTCGTTTTCTTTGTAGAGAACGAAGACAAACTTAAAAAAGCGCAGCATTCAAAAAAGCGAAAATGATGACGGCAGGGATATAGCTGAAATGAAATCCTGTTTAACTTGACCTCGTCGGGTTTTCCATTTCACTCATTGGCTATGCGGTCCCTCTTCAGTGTTGGTATTGAAAAACTGAGATATCTCCCGAGCTACTCCAATTAGCAACTCAATTGCGTTTGAAAAACGATGCTCAGCGAAATACGCCGTGACATTTTAATCCATGACATAAAATTTTTCGTATATAAAAATGGTTAATAAGGTTGAATATACCTATCAGCTTCTTAAAGGGGTTTCGGAAATGAAACACTCGAAATAGAAGTGTCGTTGAATTGAAACCACTAAGTTCGTTTTGACAGAGTGCGCTTAAGTTTTAGGGTGCTCATTTTTTGCGGATAAAAAGTATTGTCGTCGCGTCACATCCGGGTGTACTGGGCCGTATCCGGTTTTTATTAGAGCGGATATTGAGTGGCTTCCTAGGGCTTTTGTGTCGTAAAGGAATATCAAACGAGGCTGCCATTGTATATCTACTTTTATCATTTAAATTCCTATTGTAAGACGTACGAAACACTACAGGAGATTATTCGTAATACGTAGAGATTAACACGGCATTGTTTGACTACCTGTTTTCAAGTGTCAAGTTTCGGTGACATTTGGTATATTCTGTAATTCCACGTGTAATAAATATTCCATAGGCGTGTTATATGGGTGGAATACTGGCTACCGATAAAACTAATGGCCTTATTGACCACCTGTGTATCATAATTCATAACGTGGCTTATTCTACAGAACATCGTTTTGTATTGAAATTCAATACTGTAAACAATAATAAACATACGTGCGTAGTAGATACTACGCATTGAATATTTATGTATTTGACGAAAATATGCCATATTTCTATGTAATTAGTAACTAAAGTCGATATAATTATAGTACGGTTCAGTAACGAAGGGTGTAATTATCCGTATGGGAAGCCGACACAAAATATACATACTATACTAGCTATAATTCGATATTACGTCACTATGCTATAAATATTAACTATTTATTAGCATATAATGTAATTTATTTTAATAGTTTGCTTACATATATTACGAATACTACGAAAGGGAAGCCGGTAGGAATCCGCTTATATGGAACCTTCACCACTGGTACGGTTATTAATGATTTTAAGTACTAAATGACTCATCAAAATACGTTACTCACTTCACATATAAATACTGTGAGAAAATATTATGTCGTGTGTTTTGATTTCTTTTTTATGCTTAAAAATACAAACATGTTCCGAATATTATTTATTCCATAACATCAAAGCGTAATGGATAACATTTTCGGTAAATATACGGGTTCAAAACATTTACGTTAAGGGAGTAAAACGGTAACATAATGAGACAGAATTGAACTTAGAAATTTCTAGGAATCTTCCTGAGTGGAGGCACCAAAACGTTAACTTACACGTAAACGTTTCGGCAAGATGAATAGACTTGATAACTGGGAAAAATCGATGGAATCACGAATCTGATTGAAGGGGTAATAATCTCCGGTGCGAGGTAAACGGAACACTCAATCATCGTAAATATTGACGTTGTAATGTAAATATAGAACGCTTTGAGTATAACGAGAAACGATAATAAAAATAGACCTTGACTGTATTATCCAGGAACCCTTAAATGAGTGATGTATGGGTTTTTAAAATATTTTGTGTAATTGCCTTCATAGAAGTTTTTTAGCCAATCACAACGGCCTTCTGGCTACGCACTGCGAAGGCTGCCATGCCGTCAGCACTGAGAACAGTCTTGTTATCACAGCTTTACTCCGACCTTAGATAAAAAACGTCTATGGATAAGAGGGTTAATATATAGGATGTATTAGATTTTAAAAAATGGTAACTGTACGAAATTAATACTTTATTAAAGTTTCATGTAGCGCATCCATTTTATCTTCCGTACAATTTACGCACGAGTCGATTTTCACATACATCAATAATTAGTATTCGAATAATTGAAGTTACTCGCGCGTTTCGAGTTAACGATTTACAAGTCGAACAAGCCGATCTAAAGTAGGTAACGACTTGAATCGTTCCTGACGCGATTACTGTGATCTATTGAATTTCAGATTAACACATTAACATTCGTAAAGATGGGGAGCTAAAATGTTTTTGTTGTTCAACACTCGACGATTCTATTGAGTCGTTTTTTGTATGAAATCACATTAAATTTGCATTGAGTGCCAATTTGTACGATGTTATTGTTAAATACAAAAAAAAAAGTAATGGCTTCGAAAAATATTTTGAAGAGTTTCAAACAGCATTAGAATGGGGTTCAATTGCAAAATAAAGATAAAAAATATGTCGTCCGTTGTACGATAGCGATTCATGTAAAGATAATCTACACTTATACATAATAAGGAGTTTGTTTGTTTATATGAACGTATTCATCTTAGGGACTACTAAACCTATTAAGTGCTATAAGCTACAATTATCCACGGCAATTATTTATCACGGAAAAACTTTTTACGCAGCCGAAGCTGCAGGCTATAGCTAGTTATAATATACATAGAAAGTTCATGTCTTCTAGTGACTTTTTTATTATCTTTGTGGTAGATGGTGTCTATTTTAGACTAACCAACCAATCAACCCTTTCTCAAGTAGGGCTGAAGTAGGTGGAAGTAAATACACCACTTTTCGCAACGTACGGGGAAACAGAGATGTTAACAGATATAATGGGAGTAGAGAGGAGATGTGATAATCGTTCTCACGACTGGTAAACATTGTTGAACGTGAAACTAAATAATGTTGTCGTTCGTAGGCTTATTATTAGCTGGATGTGTGCTACATCATACTTATGGCCTAATAATGTGTATCCTTCACGAATCGATAACACCTTATTTGAAATTATAAATACGTATATATACCGTATGATGCATTCTTATTAGTTACGTACATTAAGTAGTTACATAACAGTCAAATATGATATGCAATAGTAACATTTATTGCTGAACTACCTAGGTTGCGGTTCGACTCGAAAAAATCACAAAAATATATGACGTTAATAACGCAAGCCACACCAACACCATTCGTGGTTTGGATTGCTACTCTTCCTCCATTATAAATTATATTGGATGTAAGACAAAATATTTCCGTTTCTAAATAGGACAATGTAAAAATAGTTCTTTAGATCAAAGAGTCAATGAACTTGATTCCAATAAGAATGTTTACGTTGACTCGCTTGTGGGAAATAGAGCGCTATTTTTGCGCAGGAGTATTTAAATCGTCGTAAACCACTCCGCAGTCAATCTAAAACAATATCGCGTACGGAATTAGTAAGACTTGCTGATTAGCATTCCTGATGTGGCGAGGGTAAGGAATAAATGTTTCCTTGGTTAAGACGTCTTTGATAACTAATCTGTTGAATAAGATAATCCTGCTAATGCTCCAGCTTGTGTGGATGTAGTTAATTGCGCTGTAACTAGTGAACTGATTTAGACGTTTGGTAGATTGACAGCAATGGTAATATGTATTCATAATCCCAGATTATGTACAGCTTAATGCGGTAATGTAGTGATGATATAACATGGCCTAAAGAGGCGGAACAGTTTTTAGGTTTTTTGTTTGAATAAGTACTTAATACATCACATACTCCATGCTTATCTATTTTTCAATGCCTAAGTAGCCCGAACGAGTAAGTGGCTTGAGGTTAACAGGCTCTCCCCCCCATGGACTTTACAATGCCATAGGCCATAGCCAAGCCGTTGGCAACCGATTTCCTAATATCTATGATCTTCCTAACATTTGTGATTTTAATTAAGTATACAATTCTACTATTCATGTAACTATGATGTTCGTAATATGTGTAAATATCTCAATTCTGTTAAACCTTCTAAACACTACGTTGTGAGTGAAGCACTGTTCGTATTATAAATTCAATTTTCATATTTTATATTCAAGACCTGCCTCAAGTTACCTTCTATTATGTTACTCATAACTTATGATGGATAGTAAACATTTTATTTGCAACGATCTAATAAAGCTGACAAGCGGATTAGTGATGTTTTACGTTGTATTAAAGCGCTTTAGTGAAACACGTGTGTAAGCTGTAGGCGCTCCAAATTTATTCGTATTTCATCCGTAAAGCCTTCAGAGCTCGCCAGTTTCAAATAAAACCGACCCATCCACTTGTTTGTTGCCGTTCTTGTTTAGAGAATCTCACAGTGTTTACATTCGCACATGTTTTAAAGCAAACAATTGTTTTTACGTTGTTGGTTTGTGTGCATAGCACTGTTGTGCTGTCATAGCACTGGGTATAGATTTTTAAAGTTTTTTTCAAAGGTGTTCATAGAGGACCAGCATTTGGTCGGGGCTTCATTAACTTGGAATATTTTTCCCGGATAAAAGTCCTTCTTTATATTGTCCCTATAAAAAGTAGGCTATAGCAATAAGCAGTAATGTAGTATCGTAGTAGTGTTTTTTTAAATCGGGTTAGTAGTTCTTGAGATTAGCATGTTCAAACAAACAAAAAATGTTTTCAACTTATTATATTAATTATTAGTTTAGATAATCGTGCAGCACAGAGAGGAGACAGCTATGATTGTGTTTGTTAGTAAATTGTATAAACAATTGCAAAATAAAATTACTCAGAAGAATACTACTGGGTTAATCGGCTTTTTCAACATCAAACACGATGCCATACTGTATGAATCTCCATATTGTTTGTGGTACAGATCTAAAACAGTTTTTATGCACATCGAGTATTTTTAAATTGAGTTTTGCATTGGAAATAAAAATATCGCCAGGTTTAATTCTGTTAAGCTTCAGTCGACTGGATTGTCGGTTTTACAGGTAATTGGAATAAAACTCAGTCATTCATGCTCTCATTTATTATTTTTTTTATTTATATTTCGATTTAAATTTGTAAAGAATGGTCGTGCCACTATTGAGTTCGTTTTATGGCTGCGGTAATTTTTTTATTATCTGTTTTAATATTAATGGACTTTATGAAATGAAGATTTAAAGTTAGGTCAAGATATTATTTTGTTAAAAGCCATACGAATGAAGAATTCTTATAGCTGTTTTCGTAAGCATAATGAAAATAGTATATTAGATAGTATTTGACATTTATCATCAAAGAGGTGTCAAACCCGATGTTTTTGAAAAATTTCTCCTTTCGCCACTATTTATAACAGTAATAAAATGATGATGTTACAAATTATGCTTTCATTAAACCTATTAACGTTGTCCAAATTAGTTCCTAATGCATTATGAACTGCGATACATCAATCACGTATTAATTTCAGCAAATCATAGGTCAGCAACTAATGGATTTGGTTAAGTTGTGGGCTTTTGCTTGTCAATAGTTGAAATTCATTTTGCGTTTAATATTATAGCGTATTCCGTTTATAATGAGGTTGTAATTAGTGCTTAAAGTTATGAGGATTTTTTTATTAATACGAACACTTATAATTAAATCAACGTTCTAATTTGTAGTTTGGTTTGGAGCTGCGTGTACATTTTTTATTGCATAGGCCGGCCAATAAACAGATGCATTAAAAGTGATGCTGAATGATCAACCTAAAACTTTGTCTCGGGGTCTTAAAATGAGCCGTGACCACGAAGGCTGCAAAGTCTTCGAAATGTCGGATATAATAATGTAAATAAACGTGATAAAATCCGTAAATATTTTTAATATAAATATAATAAATATTTTATTTCAATATCTGAGACCCAAAATTTTACATGAAACAGAAAATTTATTTATTTATTTATTTATTTATTTATTTAAGGAAAACTTACAACTAGCATAACAAAAAGTAGTAAATATAACAAAAAAGATAAAGGTCAATTAAAAGTTTTCACAAATACAATACAATAATATAGAACAATAATAGGCAGATAACCAGCCTAGAGACCTACATATTTTAAATGTACATTACGATATGTGAAAAAATGCATTGCACAAAGTTTTCTTTAATTTAGTACAGTTGAAGTTAAAGAGATCAATATCAACATTAGAGGAAACATCATTGAATGATCTGCACGCTCTTATTAGGTACGAGTTCTGCCGATATGCTGATTTAGCAAATGGAACATACAAGAGGTTCGGTTTTCTAACCGTAGTACAAGGTGTGCGCAGTCCGATTTTGCTTAATAGTTCAGGGCTATCAACCGTGCTATTGAGAATATTGAGAAGATATGCTAGATCGGCTATTCGCCTACGCTCCTGCAATGGAAGAATATGAAATTTCTTACATCGAGTAAAATAGTCATTAAAATAATTGCCTGAGCGGTATTGCAAATATCGTATAATTTTTTGTATTTTTAAATTTGGTTAATGTAAACATCATATATAGGGTTCCACACTTGCGAGGCATATTCAAGGTGGCTGCGGACGAAAGAACAATAAATTATTTTGAGTGTCTTGATGTCACTAAATTCTGAGCACAGTCTAAAAACGAAACCAAGTGCCATGGAGGCCTTCTAACTATGTTCTCAACATGAGCATCGAACAACAGTTTGGTGTCAAAAGTAACTCCAAGGTCACTTATAGAGTTCACACGTGATACAGTGGTGTTTAACAAGAAGTAGTTATGAAGATATGGTGTATGCTTCCGTGTGTAAGAACAAATGTAGCACTTACTGGCATTGAGATCTAGCTTATTGATATAGCAATAACTTTGAAATCTGTCAAGGTCGTCCTGGAGACGAAGGGAGTCTGCAACTGAGCCAATTGGGCAAAGTATTTTCATGTCGTCCGCATATAATAATATTTTGGAATGAATAAAGCTGTGAGATATGTCATTAATGAATATAATGAACAGCAGTGGCTAACAAGGACCCCTGCGGAACCCCTGACGGAATAAACATTGCTCTCGAAGAAAAACGGTTCAGAACAACAGTTTGACACCTGTTCTCAACGTATGACGAAAACCATCTATAAAGGTTACCTCTAATTCCCAGGGATAGTAATTTATGCAGTAGAATTTTGTGGTCAATACGATCGAAGGCCTTACTAAAGTCCGTGTATATAACATCCACCTGACCACATCGAGACATGTGATGTGTTAAGAAGTCATTGCACAGAATCAAGTTTGAAGTGGTGGAACGCCCTTTTAGAAAACCATGTTGATAATCGCTAAAGCTATGTTTGAGAGCACTGTAGAGTTGTTGATAAACAATTTTTCTAAAATTTTGCGAATAAACAAAGCTTCGAAATCGGTCTATAATTTTCAACAGAGTTTTTGCTCCTTTTTATGAATAGGCGTAATAAGTGCGCATTTCCATATGCTCGGCACCACGCCAAGATCAAGTGACCGGCGGTATAATATTGTGAGAGGAACACTGAGACTTTTCGCACATTTAACAATGAAAGATGAAGGAATGCCATCAGGCCCCGCCGATTTATTGGAGTCGATAAATTTAAGCAGTCTGTACACCTCAAGTTCACGCACTTCAATTGATGGTAAATCTGCACAAACATTGGCAGACTCATTGATATCGTAAGTGCCTGACGAACATGAGAGAAAATTTGAGTGAAAGTAATCACCAAACAGATTACAGATCTCCACTCCATCCTCAGAGGACCGATCTCCATATTTTATAACAGAAGGATAACAATGTGACTGCTTCTTGGATTTAACGAAGGACCAAAACGCCTTGGGGTTCTTACGAATGTTATTTTCGATAAGTGAGATATATTTTACGAACATCTCATTTTCAAGAATCTTGGCTCTTTCACGTAATAGAACAAAAGACTGATAATCGGAGACATTACCATATTTTCTGAATTTACTGTGGTATTTAGTTTTTCTTTTAAAATTTTAATTAGAGGGCTTTTGTACCAAATAGGGTACTTATATTTGGGAACAATAGTTTTGGTAGGAATATATGAGTCGCGTAATTTGTAGAGGACGTCATAAAAGAAGGTTAAGGACTCCTCAAAGGTCAACGCACCAAATTCTTGCAGCCAATTAACTTTATCTAATTCCGTGCAAATTGCATCAAAATCTGCTAAATTATATAAAAACTTCACACGTGGATTTTCGGTAAGCATATGAAGTTGAACAAAGTCAACCACGGCGCATAATGCTTTATGGTGTGGATCTTCGGGAACAAGTGGGTCAATGCAACTTGTTACATTTATATCATTGTTAGAGAAAATTAGGTCTAAGATCCTATTATTACAATTAGTATAGGAATTGTATTGAAACAAGTTACATGCATTGAGATTGACAAAGAAGTCGCCCTGGACATGACCATAGATGTTAACAGGATACAGAGAGATGCTATCATCTGCCGGGACCCAGTTTATGTGCGGCAAATTGAAGTCACCAAAACCACAAATTTATCAGCAGGATGATTTAAGACAATCTTAATTAAATTGTCTGAGAAATTGGCTAGTTGATCGGCCATTGAGAAACCGAGGTTTTCAGGGCAAATATAAACAACACATAGGTGCATTTTATATGATATATTAGGATTTTTGTGACGGAGGGTTAGCGTTACCCACAAATCCTCAGCTGGTGAACACCAATCACTGCAAACTTCTGCTGGAAGGTCACGCCTTACAGCAATAAGCACCTCCACCCCGAGACTGGTTAGTTTGACAATAATTCCGGTCACGTCTCCAAATAATGTAACGGTTATCAAACAATTCACTGTCCTCTAAACCATCCGCAAGCCATGTCTCAGTCAAGCAAATAACATCGAAACAATTAGACAGTAAATTCTTATAAAACATGTGTGTCTTCGTCCGCAGCCCACGAACATTTTGATAGTAAACATTAATGAGCATTGTAAATTAAATCATAGCAGGCATTCAATACAATCATATAAAAAATGGAACGGTAGCAAATAAAAAAAAACGTGTATGTGAAGCATCAGAAGCAGAACAATCAAGCAAATTGAAACCCTAAATAAGAGACAATACAAATTAAACTTGTAATTACGACACAAAGCGGAACGATCGACCCAATGCGATAAGAAAACAAAAGGACTGCGAGCGCACAAAAAACCGGGGCAAAAAATACAGTTGTTTCTCAAACTGTGTGGTGCGTAGATATAATAAAGCTGAACATTAGTAATGTAAAACAGGCAATGGACTATTCTAATTAATGAATGAGTTTTTAAATCCTCTTCTGTTTTGATGGCCAAGATAGGGGAAGTTGAGTTTTTTCGTATAAGTATTTTGCAACTTTTTACCCACACATAAGCAAAACCCTGCTCCTTGGCAACCGATTTGGTTTTGTTCAGTAACAACTTATTGTCCAACGTAAGATGGTCATTGACGAATATCCTTGTGTCACCTTGTAGTCCAATATTAGAGGATAAGATGGCTTTGTGTTTCTTAGCGGCAGCTACAAAATCATCCTTAATATAGCGGCTGTGAACGGAACATATTATGTTCTTACTGCGGTTGTTACCTCGCATCGGGACCCTCGCAATATAGTTGATCTGCTCCTTAGGAATTTTGAATGCAATAAGTTCACCAATTCTCGACACTATTTCAATTAGGTTTTCAGTCTTAGCCTCAGGTACTCCCTTAAACTCGATAATATTCATACGTGATCTTTGCTCACATTCACGTCTGTAGCTCTCCAACTCTTTGAACCTGTTCCTTAAAGAAAACATCTCGGTCTCCATCTTCATCAAACCTTCCACCTCAAGTTCAACTTTCGATGTTTTGCTTGTTAGCACATCCAAAGAATTATGGGCGAATTCAATAGAAGATTTCATGCATTCTAAATTAGTCTTGACGGATAATAGTTCGGTCTTCATCGATTTCAAGTCAGCCAATTCAGACTGAATCGCCTTTATATTTTCAATTATGGTAGGTAGTGATGCCATTTGGGCCGATAAATGTTTGAGTTCAGACAGAATACCGTCAAGATCACTGGTAGAAAGACCCTTGGACGACGAACGTGGACTTGCTGCTGCCGATGACTTACAAGTGCTGCACTTCCAGGTCAATTTCCTATCACCGAGCTTGCGCCATCCACCTTCTGTGATACCAGCACAAGGAAAGTCAAACCGAAGTTGACATGTTGAACAAAGCACGCCATCTCTAAACTCAATTCCACAACGACTGCACGAAAACGACATAATTTGTAGTAGATTCGAAAGTGCACAAAGATTGAGAACCGTAGGCGGTAAGCAGGTATCGCAACTACTAGTGTGTACGTGCGGTCGATCAGCTGACTGCCGAAATACTGAAAACAAGCAAACAATGATAAAACCGTTTATGCGTAAGAGTGAATATAATAATTGAGTAACCAAACCATGTTACCGCATTTGTATAGGGGCGCATGTTCCCGATGGCCAAAATGTAAATGTTGACTTGTAATTATTCGCGCTCCACTCGCGTGAAACTGACGGCGTTGAAAGTCGAAAATTTCAAGCCTCGTTGCGGGATTACTCCGAAATCGTTATGATATTGCGATGAGCAAAACA
Source organism: Manduca sexta (assembly GCF_014839805.1). NCBI lineage: Eukaryota > Metazoa > Arthropoda > Insecta > Lepidoptera > Sphingidae > Manduca > Manduca sexta. The sequence continues at coordinate 8,174,222 of NC_051125.1, read as the reverse complement.
TGACAGTTATTGTGTTGTGTATTGTGTACTGGGTTTAAATCTTTCCAATGATATTGGACATGAATAGTTTGCAATATGATTATAATACTTTGAGTTCCTATATATAATATTACTCCGTAATATAATTAAGGCTTGAGGTTACAGAAAATGTCTGAAGCTCTTTTCCAATTAATTACTGGCACTTTTTTCCAAGTACCTAAAGCAATTTTTAATAAAAGTGCTGGCATATCCATTTCATCCCCATTAGTAGTAATTTATTAATAAGTACGTCAGTTACCAGTTTTTCTTGTACAGGATTCGATATTCTTAACTGCGGAATGCTTTCATTTTTGGTTAAATATTTTCTTTCAAGACCCTTAATTTGAATATGTCCGTTATCGTTTATAAAGTTTCTGTATTCATGTGATCATGTTTTTGTTTGTTTATCGCTGCATTGAACATTCCGTAGGGCTGAATAGGCGTGTGTCTCAATTGAGATCAGGTTTCGTCGAGCTATTTAGATCTCAGACATCTTAAGTGACGAGTCTATTCCTTCGTTAAATGAATAAAGCGCTTATTCATATGTGGAAGTAGGTTTAATTTAATCGTTTTTATCTTTAAGATCTATTAAGATGAATATTGGAATGAAGAAATGTCTAAATATATTAGTATAAGAGGACTCAATGACAATAGTTATAGGTTTGAGTGGAGCAATTGGGATTTCAATCGATTTCTGGGGTCTCTCAGTTAATAATTGTGTAGTTATAAAGCCATAAACAAAGAAGGTATAAATGTAAGTATTAGTTAAGGGATAGAATCATAACGATGAGGTTTATGCAGAACCAGTGATTGAAGCAGACCTGGCACGGAATGCACTATTATACAGAAACTAACTTATGCTAAATTACAGAACAAAAAATAGTAGGCAGGTATTACTTTTCACATAAATCCTGCAAACCGCCGCGAATGCGCAAAAAGTGTTTTTCCAATCCTAACTTAGGCTGCGCGGTTTAATGTTCTTTGACCTATTCACGTAATTAATTAAAACTAACTTCACTCCGTCGTGCAGTCTAATTCATTACGTGTTCATTCGTATCTCGGTGATCAACACTTGATGGACGAGCGGAAGTTTCAATTACTTTATTAAAGTTCTTTTGCATTGCTCAAATTATGTTATTTACTGTCTTTGTTTGAGGTGTGTAGCATCCGCTATGCATAACTGTAATAACGGTTATTGTTTTGTTTGTGTTGTTGCTAAATGGATCGTATATTCTGAATAGTTATGTTTTTATATTATGATGTTTATATTATGTTTTACTAGTATTGACTCAGTTCCGGATGTAAAGTAACTGCATATCATATTGATATATTTCTATCGTCTGTTATATCATTATATTTTAATTTGAAAAGCGTAAATAGATAAAGCGTAATGTGATTAATTCCGCATTATTGATTACCATAGCGTAATTACATACATATTATTGTTGCGTGCTAGGGTTTTGGAATAGCATTCATTTTCCTCACGACACACAATAGTACGACTTCCCGAGCAGACGAGACATAAATTGGCACTTGCCGATACAAGCGCCTACCCGAATGTGGTAGATTCGGCGATGGAACATTCTCGAAACATCATCATAATCTACAAGATACAACATGTGATTCCTTGTTCGTTAAAAACTTCTGTATTGACTACCAAATATGGATACTATTAATATAATATCGTTGTTTTATTATTACAGTTTGTTATGAAGAGTTATTAAATACTTGTCAGTTTTATGGATTATATTAAGTGCGTCACATGTTACAAACTGTTCACGTAATGACGTCATACAAGATGTAGCCAGTGATTTATGACTTTCCTACACCAATAACCCTTTTTGTACAGAATTGAAACTGTGTCACAGTAACTATACGACATTTTGAAAGCGTTCAAGCGTGGATAAGCGTGGAAAATAAATATTCCATATTTACTTTATGTAATTATCGGCTATAAAATTTCAGAACAGTAAAATTTTAATGTAAAATTATATTTGTTTATGAAAATCACTGTCTTCAATTGAATTAGTCTTAAATTCCATATTGGTCCGATACACAAAGTGTTTATATTTTCCCATTAACGGTATTAACATTGTTTGAATGCAAGTATTTATACATGGGCACAGCAAAGTGATTTCCTTGCACCTGATGGTAAAGAGTGGGGTCCAATAAAATGTCGATTGAAGAGAAATGATTACCCCTCGGCAGTCGATACAATTATGCCGGCCTGTTGAAATCGGATACATACAAGCTGATTCCGGAACGCGCCTTACTTACGTGGGCTGCTATGGCGGGTTTTCAGATAGTAAAGTGGTTGCTATCCGGGCGGATATAAAATATATTCTACCACCAGCAAAGTAGGAAATCTTAAATTTTAATTTAGTAATGGAAGATTCGATTTGATTTATCCCGATTAGATTTTGCTTTTAATTTCTTTGTCGAATTACTCTAATCCCAATAGACTACGGTTGAAAGCCACGACAGTGCGTAATCAAAGATTGAATATTTAAAATTGAAGGGGCCTTTTCCAAATTATTTTGAACTGGGGAAGTATGAATCTATGTTGTAATCCTATGTTTTTTTATATTGAAAGCAGTTAATTAAGAAATCACTTGGTTGTCAGCTGATAGTCGCTACAAACCGCTATTTGAGGGCGACTTTAATGGGCATGAAATAAAATCTATTTTAGTTAGTAAATTTTTGGTCGCTGGAAAATATAGATATAGAATAAAGATAATATTATAATACATGACTGAAGAGTAGTCCATTATCCTCTGGTAGCTAGTAAGAGTATAGTAACTAGGCAGGTACCGTTATATTCTTATTTGACCATTTTAGGGAACAATTGTTAGTTTTTTATCCTATATTTCCGTTGGGTTATTTAGAGCGGTATTATGAAATAGTTTGACGCTTATTTTAACTGGGATTGGATCCTCCAATGAGGTTTGGCGTTATTTTTTTTTAATACAACAAAATAGATAACAATCAATACGTAATTTTTACCTTGCGCGAAATCGTTGTCTTCATTTTAATTAGACTTATAGGACATATATAGTTGGGCAAAGTAATTGTTAAAACTACGCCAATACTTTTTGCAACATGGAAAGTTTGTAGATCTTAAGGCAAGAAGAGAAATATAGTATATCTATATATTCAGTAGGTATCTTTATATCGTGTAACATAGTAATGACTATTATAAATAACGGCAATTTTAAAACCATTATAGCCGAATGTTACTTTCATTTTCCCAATATTGTCGGCCATTTTGGATTCTATAAACATTCACGGACATAACCATTTAAGCGTAAAAATGTTATTCCATAAATATTGTTATTTAATTCTTGTTAAGATACATAATATTTTATTTTATTGCAACAATAACTATTTTCGTGTAATAAAACGAAGGGTATTCTTAATAATTTTATATGGCAGTTGTTTCGTTACGGTACAATGGGAATGAGTCATTGAGCAAAATAAAGGGGAGATCGAAATGCGTATTTTACAATTTACGAATTATATTTTATCTAGGTATATTGTTTTAATTTCTACTCTTTTAAGCGATGATTAAAATTTAACAAAGCTAAATCTTCCATGAACTGGTAATAATATAAAAATGAGAATGTATATGAATCCCAACAAGATTGGAGAGTTATCTTTGAAGGATTGTACTAAAATCGTTGATATATCTCATAGTCGTTTACTATAAGGAAATGGGTAACGTTCCTCATCGTTTCCATTCCATTGCACATTGAGAGCTGAAGAAGGGCTGAAGACGCGTCTCATTTTAGATTGGAAGATGTATGGATATCATTTATATAATATTACTATATATTAGTATGCAGTCTTATTATAAAATTTGTAGGGCTCGCTTTAAGAGCATTAGGTAGTAATATTCTAGTATACAGATCTTTAAAAAAAAATATCAATCATTGTAATATTTAAATTTTTACGTGTTAAAATCATAATATTGCTCTAATTACATGATAGTATACAATTATGTTTGCTTTTTTATAGAAGTACAGAAAACTATGAATTAATATACTAGAATACGGTTTTTGTACGTAATTTTATATAAATTACTTACCATATACTAAATCTCGTTTTACACGAATACGCCCTATTTATTCGTTTCCGCGAAGATAATAAAATCAAGCATAATACCCGACATTTTCATTACAATTCTTCGGGTTTCATAATCCTGATTAGGTTCTAACATAAATTGAGTCGCGTAATTCAGCGAACGAACCGAAAACCCGACAATCATCCATTGGATGCGCAACTTATGTCATTAAAAGATTGGAAGATTACTTGTTCACTTCTCGGGGGCAAAAATCCCCGCGGTAGATTTATTTCATCAGTTAAATGGTGCGACTGAGCTAGACATCGTTCGGAATTAACTGAGCACCCCAGTACAATCTTCGCAATTAAAAAAGATGAATAATGTCTGTAGGTATGTCTCTGTCGTTGAGCGTCTGTTTTCATTTATTTTCTAGGTAATTTTGATGCCGCATAGAATTCGCAATTAAGGGAGATGGAATGCTGCGATATTAGTAATCGAAGCTTTGTTCAATCAATAGGTGTTTTTTCTTTACAGATGATGATGCTGTATAAATTTTGTATATTGCAGCGTTCGCTTTTTTTTAATACCGAAAATATAAGAATTTATTCTGAATCGTATTTACTGGCCATCAGCAGTCCATTATAGTAGCAGTACAAGCTATTATCCCACCTAGTGCTCCACTAGGGTCGCCTATAAGTCATACGGGCAGAGAATGTGTACTTTTTGGCTTACTTTCTGTAGTATAACGTTAGTAGTTTATGTAATATAAAAGTTGCAAATCGTTTAATGGTTCAGGAATTTAAATCTACTATCCATTAAATTTAAATTCCTGGATAAGATCGCCCAGCACTATTTTAGCAATTGCTGTAGTTTATTACGCAAAGTCCATGCCCTCACGTTCGCAGTTTCGCAGATCGTTTAGCCGAGAAATTTCAGGAATCCTTTGAGTTCCCAGGACTTTTGCAAGGTTAATGAAAAGAAAATGAAGGAACGATACCTTTTTCAGGTCGGTAATTAGGAGAAAGGCCTTTGAAACTAAGGTCTCGCCTGAATGGTAATGAGGAGATTAATGAACCATCTTTGTTAAGGGACGGAATTAGTGCCGATGTCGACGAAGTATGTCGAGTAATGTGCCCTAATAACGTGATTTATTTTATGGAATCCTATTGAAGTTATCTAGTGGTTTTCTTGAAATAATTTTATTAAAATAGGGCTATTGTGTTACAGTGTATTTTAATAATAAATTTGTTGTTACAGCTTATATTTGTTACAAGAATTGTGCGCAGCGAAGTGTAACGGATTACTGGTAAAATTTATATCAGTATGGTATTAAAGTCGTCTTTTATCTTGAGAAAAATGGTTGCGATATGGGATTTTTGCTCTTATATAAACATAAAATAGATTGTGTTTATATCTTAAGAGTATTTTAAAATACGCTTCGCTCTTGTTAAGTGATTGTTTTTACGGTTAAATGTATTATAATATACTATAATTATATGAAAATGTTACGCTTGAATGATCTAGTGGCGCCATGCGTGGGCCATATGAACCGTAAAGTTCGGAGTTCCATTCCTAGAACGGTAATTTTAATTTATTTAAGTTTAAAAACATACGATTACATCTATCCGACAATAAGCAGGGAATATGCTGTACACATGAGTGCTCTGGTTGTATCTCTATCTACGCTCTCGGGAATAACGTATTCAATAAGCAAGCTACCTAAATAATATTAGGTAGACAGTATTACATCTTCACTCATTTCCATCATGATGAGCCGCAGGATGTCCTCTGCTGAACATGGGCCTCCCCCAAACACTTCCAGATCGATTTATTGGAAGCGACCTAATTCATTTTACTATCTATAAAATGTTAATGTAACAAAACTCCGACTCTATTCTCCGTGTAAAAGTCAAACATCCCCTTAGATGGCGGAGAGATTCGTCATTCCGTGAATTCGCGGATATAAAAATTGTAGAACGTTATACAATTTCGTACGAATATTAACGCAGTGAAAGTTTCACGATACGATCACGCATAAGCAATAAAAGTGCACGATATTGTAATAAACGGTTAAGTATGGGAGATTTGTGTTTTGAAATTCAAATTGGTTTACTTCAAACGAAACCCTTTAAACAAAAGCATGACGGAGAAAAACAGTACAATTTGTATGAAATTGTCAAAATATTTTCTCAAGTACGTTTGTGTGTTGTAGATGTACAGTCAGACAAAAAAATATTTTAACAAATTGACAATTACAAAACGCTTGAACATATTAACTTCAATCGACATATTCTTGTTTTTTTATAAACCCTTAGTACAATTTATTATAGAGAAGGAAAAACGATTGTTATAGACACAAAAGTTTAAAGGTGATTTGAAATTTCCAACTTGTTCTCTTTTTATGGCTGAGTGTAAATACAGAAAAATCGTCAAGGATGCAGAGAGATTAGTCTTTGATACATTTTTCAAATATGAAGCCATGTTGACATAAAATCTAGTGATCATTCTAGCGGAAAGGTCTTATTGCATTTTATTCCAAATTCAAATCATTAATTGAGTAATTAGGTACTTTTACACATCAAGTTAACATTAAATAAACTCTGTACTAGATCTTAAAGATTAATTATTTTGATATATGATAGATCTTAAAGATTAATTACTTTCTTATGTTTACGCGAATGTTAGACATTGAAATTAAACTAATTTTCGGATTCTATCGCGGTCGCGGTCATGGGCCTTCATGGTCACGGGGGGTCCCCCCCGTGACCATGAAGGCTGCAAAGTCTTCGAAACGTCGGGAGAAAATAAAATACTAACACCGCGATAGAATCCGAAAATTAGTTTAATTTCAATTAATTACTTTGATATATGGTTAAAGGGCCCTATTTCGTATAAAAATCCATAAGAGTAAAAAAACCCTATTTAACCATGGTATTAAAGCTCTCCTTCGATAAGATCGCCCGTAATTATAAAAAGACGGATTCTCTCCCATAAACGGAGTAAGGCCACCTAACTACAAAAATATTTTTTATCAATTTGGATATATATTTTCATCCCATACAAACCACATAAAGATGACTATCAATGTTGATTAACAAGGAAAATATTTAACTAAGCTATCACCCGCCCTTCTACCCCAAACATAAGAACTAATTCCGCATCATTCCATATTTTCACCCTCTTCAACCATTCCATCAGCCACTAGATTAACGTTTTACGATTTGATGCATCTGATGTTATTGGGAAAGTTTTAAATGGATTACATTTGATTAAAGAAGTATCTGTCTTTTGGTTTATGAGTCGTAAGTAACTTGTCATGCCATTTCAGGAGTTTGATTACATTTTTCGAAGAGAAGATGGATCATGAATATTCATCACCGGTGTCGTAACTTTTGTTATTACGTTTTTGATGTTTATACTTAAGTCATTTCAACTGGGTATTCATTTACACTTAGATGGACGTGAATAATTTTAGGAAGATTTGACAAAAGTTTGTATTAACTGAGGTAATATTTTTGTCATAATTATGCGCGGTAAAGTACAAAAGTAGCTTCAAAATACATAAGATAATACTTTTACGAATTGAATTTAAATAGAATATTATTTTTCTTACTAAAATCAATCCTCTGAAGTTTATTTTAGTGAAGAAATCGATTGTTAATAAGGACACAAACTATTAAAGGCAATTAAAAAAAATTTCATTTGCTACTTTTGTGGCTAACTGTACATTGTCAGCCTTTAGATAAAATTATTGTACTTAATTCTTTAATTTGTAGTCAAGTTACTTTGATATATTAGTTACAAATACTACAATATTTCATGCAGTTGTTTGCTTAGAATAGTTCGGATTAATCAAACTAACTAGGTCATCCATCTAGATTTGTAAAAATATAATTATCACTAGCTTTTGCCCGCGGCTCCGCCCGCGTTATAAAGTTTTTCGGGCTAAAGTTTTCCGTTATAAAAGTCACGCTATATATTTTCCCGGGAGCCTATGTTCTTCCCAGGGTCTCAAACTGTCTCCATACCAAATTTTATCCTAATACATTGGGTTTTTTTGAGTTTAACACGTTCGGGTAGACCGATGCAGCGGGAACTTTGTTTTATGATATATTTTTGTAGAACTTTTAAGAGGAACAATCCCGTCATACATTATTGTTGCATAACTTTAACCGTTTACGCAGCGCACGCAACAGAAGCTCTCAAAACTAATAAAATGTCCCCGTTTTTGCATCATGTTTCATTACTGCTCCGCTCCTATTGGTCATAGCGTGACGATATATAACCTATAGCACTCCAGGAACAAAGGGCTATCTAACACAAAACTATTTTTTCAGTTCAAACCGGTAGTTCCTGAGATTAGCGATTACTGCTCCGCTCCTATTGGGCATAGCGTGTTGATATATATAGCCTATAGCATTCCAGGAACAAAGGGCTATCCAACACAAAAAGAATTATTCAGTTCAAACTCCTAGTTTCTGAGATTAGCCGTTACTGCTCTGCTCCTATTGGTCATAGCGTGATGATATATAGCCTATAGCACTTCACGAACAAAGGGCTATCCAATACAAAATGATTTTTTTAGTTCGAACCGGTAGTTCCTGAGATTAGGCATTACTGCTCTGCTCCTATTGGGTATAGCGTGATGATATATAGCCTATAGCACTCCACAAACAAAGGGCTATCCAACGCAAAAGAATTTTTCAGTTCGGACCGATAGTTCCTGAGATTAGGCATTACTGCTCCGCTCCTATTGGGTATAGCGTGATGATATATAGCCTATAGTACTCCACGAACATAGGGCTATCCAACGCAAAAGATTTTTTAGTTTGGACCGGTAGTTCCTGAGATTAGCCATTACTGCTCCGCTCCTATTGGGTATAGCGTGATGATATATAGCCTATAGCACTCCACAAACAAAGGGCTATCCAACGCAAAAGAATTTTTCAGTTCGGACCGATAGTTCTTGAGATTAGGCATTACTGCTCCGCTCCTATTGGGTATAGCGTGATGATATATAGCCTATAGCACTCCACGAACATAGGGCTATCCAACGCAAAAAGAATTTTTCAGTTTCGACCAGTAGTTCCTGAGATTAGCGCGTTCAAACAAACAAACAAACAAACAAACAAACAAACAAACAAACTAGGAAAGTTTAGTCTGAATTTAGTGAAGCAAGTGCTTAAAGGATGCAAATATTTTTTCTGGAATATTCTGTTGGCAAAGTGCCAATTATTAACATATACGTCTTATATAATTGCACTACATACAAAAAGATCTCATACTTTGTCAAATATTTTTCCATTAGAGTATATCCAAGAAACGCAAGCACAAACATCTTCAAACCTTTCATATATCGCATTATCCTCCATAATACTTTCAAAGTTAGAAATGTTACTCAAATGCCATTCGAAAATAGCACGTATACCAATACCATTAAAAAATGAAATTGGATAAGATGTGAGCACTCACAAAGATAAATTATTTTAAGTCCGCAAATATCAAGGAATACGTTTGAAATCCATATCGCTGGGCAGTAGCCGAGAACTGTATACATTAGTACTCTAAATAACAATAACTGTAAAAGTTTGTAAGTCCACCCACATTTGTCTAAGGTGGTTTAAGTGAAAAGCGGATGAATACATATGCTTTTAAAAAGTACTAAATCTAATGTTGACTTTAAATTTAAGTAACGTTTAGTTAAAGTGATAACAATATCATTGTAAATACTAAATGGAATTAAATATTATTTATTGTAGCCTATATGTTAATCTAAGACATAGTCTGTCATCTATACGTTTGCCAAATTTTAATTAAATTCATTCCAACAAATATACATAAATTTTCACATCTTTTGCATTTATATTAATAGTAATAATAAGATTAATTTGTGGGTAGATTACAAAACTGTCAGTTTGTTGACCTGATGTCGCTTAATCAAAGGTCTTTCGCTAACGTGACTTCTTTCTAAGCCGCAGCATTCTTAGAAATTAGTCATGTTAGTGGAAGAGGTTTGATTAAGGGTTATTAGGCTAACAAACGGACGGTTTTTAGTTGTAGCCACAAATGAATCTTACTATTACCATTATTATATAGATTTTCTTGTAAAATTAACTTAATTTTACATAGCCGCTCTCGCCTTTGCCCTACACCATAAAAGAAAGTAGATTTACAGAGGCAAAACAAACATTATGTACGTATTCACACTGCTTACAGTCTCACGGCTTTCGTTCAGTTTGTTCGCGGGGTTGTGTGCGAAGTGAGAACTTTGGAGCAACGAAAAGTAACAACGTAAATTAAACGTTATCTATGGTCTTTTCCAAATGTATCAGAACTCAAGTTACTGTTTCACGGAAGTTACAAGAAATTTGTATTGGGTATATTGTATGTTAATACAATTTCTGATGCCTGCCATTAATGGCATTATAACCTTTATTTCCTAGTATTATTAGGTAGTGTAAGAAGATTTATATATTATTTAATAGGTGAAAGACTCCTCGTAATGATCACTGTATTACCTTTTTCAAAATCAAAGTGTAGACACTCATGGATTGAAGAACGTTGTAACTAAAATATAAAACTTGACATCGAGCGCGGTTTCATATAATATTTATTTAAGATTCAATTCACTGAGTAATGATGCTCATAAACAATATGCTTTTGGAGTTTCCATAAGGTATACTCATCTACTTTTTTATGTATAATATTTCGAAAATCTGTTTTATAGGCCACAGTGCGGTAGAATTACGGACTCGATACAAATATGAGGATAAACACAAAGGTCATAGGGGTTTTATTTCTACATATGCACGTAACACGAGATCCATGCGGTTTGTATATTCAATACTTATGATGAGTCTTGACCTAATCATTGCGTGTCACAACAATATCTTACATTTAAGTTCATTTCTTTATTCCAATTTGAAGTGAATGTTCATATTAATTAATTGTAATATGTACGCGGTACGATTATGACGGCTTCGTTGAGGTCCTGGGTTCGAATCCCTGGTCCCCGGTCTTCAGAAGACTGGATTTTAATGAAATGTCTATTTTATGTTCAGATTAGCCAGGTGATTCTATTTTTATTTATTCTGAAGTTTGGTAGTGATAGAACCAAGAGAAGTCGAGCAAGCTATAGATAAATTTGTTTTACCAGTGTGAAGGCGAGGCGAGCTGCTAGTTGGACATGAATTGCATACAATTGTGTTTGAGAATCAAAAGCTGTTACGACACTTAGTTGCACGATCAAGTAGCCGAAATTAGAACCTCACGGTTTTCTGCTCGAGCAAATTGACAATTACTACTAGAAAAGTAAGGCAATTAAAATAATTGACAACATCCGACAACTTCATTAGAGTTAAACACTAAATAAAAGCAGTCATTAGCATAATGTTGAATACTGTTTTTAGAGAATATTTTGTTGACTTTTAGTTGTGTACTATCTTCAATTCGCACAAGGCAGATAACATTTCTAAACAAAATTGTTCTCACGCTCTAAACTCGGTGACGGCAAAAAACAAACAGATGATGTGACGAGTGACTATATGGCCTCTTCTTGAGGAAGTTGAAATCGGAGGGATATCTTTTTGTATAGCTAATTATTTATTGGTAACCACATAGAAAAACATAGGCCGCTTAAAATTAGATCAAAAAATATTAGACCGTCCAAAAATAATAACAAATACAGTAATAATTAAAGTAAGATATAAAAAAGTTATAACTACAGACAATTCGGAAATGTTCAAACGTGTTATTATCCCATATACTAAACATAAAGTGAGTTATTATAAATGTTTTACCCAGGCCCTTCATTTTATTACTGAGGTAACATCTTGTTTCGTCTCTAGGGGCCATAATTTTTGGAACAAATATTGCACAGGTGGAGCTCGGGTCATCATTAACGGCAGATTATGTGGTTCCTTCTTTTATCTCATTCACCCTTACTGATTTTATATTTCTATCTCCCTCTAATACTAACAAGTTATTACAGGAAAGAATATACCGTACGAACATTTTTAATTTTTTCTCTCGTTCAGGAAACCTTTTAAGCGGCAGATTGGATTACTCGTTTCAACCCTTTTCGATCGCGGTTAATAAGGTTTTGATTTCACGAAGCTATCGTTGAGTAAAACCTAATGATTTATTAGGAGTGATTACTTAAAAAAAACAAAGGTTTGTGAATAATTCAGAAGTGTAATTTATTGCATACTTTTTTAGATATTAATTTTGATGCAGAGAAATGGACAAGTGTTGTTTGAACTTATATACTTAAATTCGTAAAATAGATGATAAGTGCTTCAATATTATTTAACCTCGTTATTTGTGTGCTTATATTTTCTACGCTGGCAACACCAAACTCGTAAATGGAACATACTAATCCTCAAATACTTAATCTTATTTACTGTCAACACTCGGAGCACAAACTTTTTGTGTTTTAATTCGGGGCTCAATTTTGACGGAGATAATACCGCGCCACGGCTTAATTAACTTTATTAGAATTTATTTTGTGGTGCGTGTTCTCTCGGCTTCATACGTGGTGATAGGACCCCTGAATGGCCGAATCTCCTATTTACTAAATAAGCTTTTGTTTAGATTTTATTTTTGGTACCTTTTATTGCTAGTTCAACGTTCCTGGCCTTGACGATGGAATTTTATCTTTAATGTTGGTATTATGTTTACAGTCCCACTTAAGTTATACAGATAGTCCTTTTATAAAAAAAGGTCGAAATACTTTAAATTTATCGCTTTAATTGCGTAACATAACCATCTTTAATCTCTTTATACGATTTACTAATTAAAATATCACATTTACGAGCCAGATCTTAGAACATTACCTCAGATCTGCCGCCTACTTCACATCAAAGGGAATAGTGCCATCCTTAGCATGTTTTTCTCAGATTCTCGTTTAAAAGCCGTGTACTTGGCCTGTTTTATTTTATCTCGTCAAAATTTGTAGAACCGTGATATCTCGTGTCGTCTTTACGATGTAAGCCGAGTGGTATTCCGGATGCCGTGATTCCGGTGGTTCAAGGCCCTGGGAAACGGAATGCGGGACACGTGCATTTAAGTGCGTTGTTTATTGAAATAGATCATCTAACAGAGGCTAAATTATTTTAGTAAATCCCTTAAAAATACAAGGACAATAAACAAGGGCCTTGATGACCAATAAGGATATCAAGGTGCATTTTATTACTTTAGTGATTCGAAAATCTTGTTTTATCTCCAACGCTTTAGTACTCAAGGAATTTAGATCACTAATCAACATAAATAGTCCATTATTCGCTCTACAATTGAAATTCGGAAGGAACACGTTTAAAGCTTTTATTTGACACATATTTCAGCGTGACAGTAGAATTGGTCAGGAAGCTCCGTGCAGGATAAAGGCTAGAAAACCCGTGATTTAATGTGGACGCGTAAGGGCTGGCGTGTTTGCACTCGGCCAAACGTCTTCCATTACTCACTGCTCAGCGCAGAGCCCCCTGTGTTTGTTACGCGTGACAACCCTATTATTTGACCATCATTATGCATTCTGCCCACGGCTTTTCCTCTATTCTCTGTGTTCTGCAAGTCACCTAATTGTAATATATGTTTTATAGTTTGGAGTATGTTTTTGGAAAGTGTTATTTTTGTGTTTTTTACATTAGTTTACTGGCAATGTACTAGGGCAGTGAAACATTATTCTGGGATTCGATGTCAGCAGTTATAATTTGTGTGAGTTTTTCTCTTCGTAATAAGATTTAATTTACCTGAGATTGAAGTTTGTGTGCGAAGTGGTAGTTTCATCCTCTATAATATATATAATTATTTATTTATTTTTTATTTATTTCAGGTAAATTCCAAAAACGACAGACAGTAAAGGTACTCTAAATGAGTGACTCTAATCTGGATCGAGGTTTGTGTCTCAAAAAGGTAATTTTTACACATCCATTATTGATTACAGTGATATTGTACTGGGAAATGTATGTAGTATATATCTAATAGCCTAAAATTCTTTAACACCTTCTATATGAAACGTTCGGGTAATTTGAACGTAAAACTATGGTTGCTTAGTAGTTGTTAATGACTGTCTCTGTGAAAGTCTTTAAATTGAACTAAGAAACCTTCAAAGTCAACAATGAATTGCAGATAATTTAAGGATAATCTAGGGTTTGTTAAACGTAGAAAAATATTCAAAATAAAGCCATTTATGCATGGTGACCCCACAAATATCAAGTTTATAATATATTAATAATATTAGAATCAAGATAAAAAGAATATGTCGTTTAAAATATTATTCAACACCTAATAACTACTAATACTTTGATTCCCAAGTTTTCGATTATAACGACATTCCCACAGCGGGGGCGAGAGAAGTCAAACACAGCTCGATTCATCTCACCCCTTGAGAAAGCGCACCGGATCTTCAGATTTGCTTCGAGATTAAGCAAACAAATCTAACCCTTTGTTATTCTAAGCAGACTACACTTACCGTGTGTTGGCTTGGAACTTGCCTCTGTGCGATTGTGTGGAAACGCGTTATGTTTGTATGCGTTTTTTTCATCCAGCCAAGGCAAAGTGACGCCACTGCACCCGATGGTAAGTGGAGTGGGGTCCAGTAGAAAGAGATGATTACCCGTCGGCAGTCGACACAATTATGCCGGCCTGTTGTATCCGGATATACACAGGCTGATCCCGAAACGCGACACACTCACCTGGGCCTCTATGGTGGGTTTGAATACTTTGTGTACGGTGGTCGCTGTCCGATATAAAATATATCTACCGGCAACAGTTTGAAACACCTTAACGTAGTATGTCGATTGACAAGAGATGATTACCGATGTGCGATTGATATAATTATGGCGGTCTGTTGGAACTGGATATACACAGGCTGATCGCGGAAAGCGACGCACTTACGTGGGCCACTATGGCGGGTTTTAACACCTTGTGTACTGGTTACTATCCGGGCTGATGTAAAATATATCTTACCAGCAGTGTGAAACACCTTAATGCTTAAGTAAATGATTAGAACACTTATTTTTCTGTATTAAAATTATGTGTATGGAAAACTGATTGACAATCTTTTTTGGTTTTCCTTGGTCTCGAAGCCTTGAAATCGAACTATTAATATAAACGATATTAATTAAATCAAAACATATTATGGTTAAAATAAAATACTTTTTGTTTCTTATTAAACTACATATCATTAAAAATACTAGCTTTTGCCCGTGGCTCTGTCCGCATGAAAACGTTTTTTCGTGTTAAAGTAACCTAAAGCACTCAGGAGTAATGTAGGTTCATATTAGTGAAAGAATTTTCAAAAACGGTTTATTCCACAGTTCCAGAGATAATAAACTTTTTCTCTTTACAACATTAGTAGAAATAATGTAGATTGAAAAGGGAAAAGAAATAGAAAAAGTCAAATGAAGTACTTAAAAGTGTGAAAAGAGCAGGGCCAAAGGAAGAGTAGAGACGATTCATAAATTTAATGAGAAAAAGCAGTTTTCTTAGTAATCAAAATAATTAAGTTACATTATCTGTCTCCAGTAGGGCGACGAGGTGCCATGGGGGGAGGGAGGCTCTAGCCTGCACGATATCGGTTCCATTCCACTAATTAATTTTTCTTTAATTTTATATGCAACATAAATCATATTAGTATTAGTATAAAGTGTAAAATCTATGTTAATTACAGATCGGATATTTGTAGATTTCAATTTCAAATAATGAATAAATAAGTCCTATATATAGGTATATATTTATATAATATATATTATATAAATATATGAACTGAACTCTACAAAGATCCGATCTATATAATATAGGTATATATATATATATATATATATATATTATTCCATTGTAACGATATCGTCCTGGCCAAATTCGGTCTCGGCGATTAAAAACTGTTTTCGTCGGATAAAGTAAAACAAACGAATTAAAAATGTCAGTTTTATGTATAATGTTGTGAATTTGTCTCATATTTATATTCAGTTAAGTCATAATTCATTTAAAAGATAACTTTCATCTGACAATTTAAAAATAAACCCTAACTAAAATAAGGCGTCTAATGCTCAGAACAATGACAATGTAATGTGTATATTGTAGCTGCATTTAATAGTCGATGTTTTGTGCTCTTACGTGACATATTATCACCATTCTCACAATTTACTAATAGGCGGTAAAAATATGCAATGAATTAAAATGCGGCGGATTTGATCAGTGAAAACTCTTTGAACATTTATACCAAGTTTAAATTATATAAGTTTGAGATTTAGTCGAATAAGTTCTTTTTATTTGTATGTTGATTTTGCAAACTCCGCGGTCGGACCCAAGTTTAGGCATTACGTGTTTAAGAAGTATTAAATCAGTTATTTAAAGCTTTCCCACCAGTAGAGTTTAAGTCAGTTACTTCTGTTTGTCAAAATAGCGTCAGTTAAGCTGCCTGCCAGTCTCTTTGTGTACCTTTAACTTAACCGCTTATTTCGCGCTGGCTTTTCAGTTGGTTCATCCAGTCCTTTGCATTTGGATGGACTGTATATAAAACATCTGTGGGCAAGATAATTTGACATAGACTTCACAGGTCCAAATAGTTTACAGGTATCCGCAAAATCGATAAAGAATTTAATGTTATGTGTCGACAAAAATTAATAACACATTTAATAAAATATCAATTCCAAATATGTTCATTTTAAATGAAAATAAAATATGTAAGTTATTAATGAGTGAATAATACGTTTTCATGAGCACATTTTATCATCACTTCATGCTAGGGTTGTGTTACAATGAAACAATAATTTCGGGTTTTGGTTTGATTTTATTATTTATATTTTAATCTGATATCCATTTTACTGTTTTTACAAATAAGTTATGAATCCGAGCTTTCTATAAACAAAGTGTGAAGTTACCTCGGCATTTTTGCAATACGAGTATAAAGTCATTCTTTAGTACTTCTAAAAGAAAGTCAGCCTAAATAGAATTACTATATCTTGTCCCCATGAGGTACTAACTAAATAAAAAATCCAGCACAATCCCATGGAAATAGATAAACAAAATATATTTAAAACTTACTTGCCAACTTCACACAGGTTAATATTGGACTTCAAATCTTGTTTGCGCGCAATATCGTTTACAGTAATTGAACTTCCCATGTAACTTTAATTTATCAGTTTCCTCCCAGAATTCCCAAGCTCACTTTGCGAAAATACGTGACAGCCCTACTCACGCGCGTGAAAACATTATTTTTGCAAATAATTCCGGAACAATGTTTCCCAGTTGGCTGTCAGTGATAATAAATTGCAACCGATATGGGTTATGCAGGTTAATATGCGCAGGCTCCCTAGGCGGTGTACTCCAATTAATCTGGATTACTAGTGTGCTTCTCGCGCCTTTTAAATGGATGAGGTTATTGTTTTATGTGTAAATCAACCGAGCGTCATTTGCGTTTCTAGTACTGTGTGATCTGAGTCATTGGCGTGAAGCTATGCGGAGTTTAGTGATTTACAGTAATGAAATAATGTTTACGTAGTTTTGTAGTTAATTGTATTGTACCCCTAAATCTATTATAAACAGTAATTAATATTAAAACTTACCATCGGATTTAAGCTTCGGATTAAGTAACAGGATTTATTTACTTAGTTCGTCGGTAACCTACTTCATTTCGCATTTTAGTTTTTTTCTAAGTTAGTTCAGTAAAAAGTTTTCTAACATAAATTTATAAAATTTGTAATGGCGATAGGAAAATTTGTATTAGACTTAAAAATATATTTACAATGCATTAATGATTAATTTCTGTTTCAGTTGACATTTACATAAATACTAAAATATTACTAAAATTTAAAAATAAAAAATAATTGATTAACATATGAGAATAATAATGCCTCACTGAAAAAATAAATCTTCCAAGATTTAGCCTACCGCATTGATATTCAAATACAACCAAATCAATATTTAACCGAGTTGTCGAAACTGGGTGTAATGACGGAAACGATGTGACAAACATTGACAAGTCAGTCACAGATGGCATTTTGGTTGCGGATGTTTGACACCTGCTGTTGACGTTTCAACAGTTTTTGTATAGTGTGGTTATGGATGATGGTTAGAGTGGAGTTTTTGTTGACGTTATGATTATTGTCTAAGCGTTTCGTAGGCTTACATGATTTCTTTGTACATATGTATTTTAGCTACAAATACTTTTGATACTTAGAATTACTTCACGGATAGGCATAGTTTGCTAAATTTACGTACATATTACTTTTTGATACGATGATATATCTACACGATTATATTTTTTTATCACTGCGTCGTTCAGGACTTGTAGAGCATACCCCTGGTACTTAATGTAATGAAATAAGTCACGAAATAAAATTGAACAATTCCAAAGCATTTAGAAAGCAAAAAAAAAATATTACCACAATCAGCGAAGTCAGAATTTTTCTACGTTATAAAATTTATTGATGTCGGCATATTTTTTTTCTATTTTCCATTATAGATTTATTGCATATCATTAACTGAGTACCTACATACATTTCCGGGAACAGTGGATTTAATTATACCCTGTATTATTCATATAAAATAATTGACATAAATCAAATATTAACCCTAATATTTCTCATGCTAACTAAATCTGACAAAGCACAAATACAAATAAAATAAGTTTCGACCAAAATCGTATAACAAACAATAAACAATGTAAACCGTATTCAAATTATATTAATTGGCAACTAATTAAGGCACTAAGTATTGAATAAACATCCCACATTAACATTAAGCCTTGATTATGCATTTCCCTAACAAACCGAATCGGAACAATGCAATTGCGAATGTTTCGAGCGAGCATTAGCACCGGAGAATATTTAATTGTCTCCTACGTGATTGTAAATGACGTTTTCGGCTCTCATTACGGTGTTTTGTATTAGAAAAAGGAATGAGAGTTAATTCTAATTTTTAGTTATCAATATTTTGTATATTGACTGGATAGAGTTTTAGAGTTATTATTAAATTCAGTAAAAATAAATATTAATTATACAAAATCCATTTCAGGTGAATGCACTCAATGTTATAATTAGATCTCATTGAAAATCAGACACTCATTGAGAATCAACGCTGGAGTATCAGTCAGGCTAGTACAGCAAGGAGCTGAATAAGGGTTCTCTTTGTTAGCACAATGGGTATAATTGTATTATTTTTCTTTATTCATTTTGTTCCTCTCCTTTTATTGTACAGTTTATACTGTTATTGTCCCAATAATATTTATTTCTATCAATATCAATATGAAATGAAATATTCTTATAGATTAATCCGTTTAGTATCAAACATATGTACAATGATCAACATCTACTACAACATTTTCAGTAGGGGACTCTCAATATGAAATTAAAAAATCTTATAGATTAATCCGTTTAATATCAAACATAGGTACAATGATCAACTTCTACTACAACATTTTCCATAAGGGATTCAGTAATCTTTGGTAATTCAACAAAAGCGTCCTACAGCAGTCTCCCTCGTACAGATACGAATAGTTTGTTCTCAGGTGCCACGTCGCTTCGTCTAATTTGTCTTGTCAGATCACCCGACCACGCCGGATCATGTTTTAAACCTACTGTGGAACGTAAATTATTACGGCACGGACAGTGTGTGACTGCTGTGGGGATGTTGACGTATTATTGAAGAACAAATATTTACTTGGGAAATTCGAATATTTTGCTAAATTATGTATCTTACAATAGGGGTGATTTTTCAATTGTTACATTAGTTGATATCCCTAGGTTATATTGCTCGAATTATTGCCATTTAGATATATTATTCATTATAAATTTTAAAGTTAATTTCTTATAAAAACTTATCAAAAATAGATAATCAGCGGTCAGTCTTATAAGCTAATTACGATATATTTTTACATTTACAATAGATGTGGCTAGCGGCTTCGTCTGCGTGAAAGGACTTTTCCGCTACAAAACTTCTCAATGACAGTAGCGATAAACTACGTCAGCGCCATCTAGTTTAAAAATCAGATTAAAAAGTGTAACTACTTCACACGGGAGGAAATTACCGCGATAAATAGTTGCCAATGTATTAATCCGCGACGTAGTCTACCTATGTGCCAAATTTAACCCAAATCCGTTCATCTGTTTTTGCTTTTACTTCTAACAAACATCTAAACATCTAAGCATTTTAACAATCTTTTGCATTTATGTTATAGTCTAAGAGCCCGTGAACCCCAGACCTTCGTTATTTTATAAAAGCTGAAAGTTTGTCAGCGCATGCTCCCAACACAGGTAACAACGATGGGCCATTTTATTTACCAAACTACCTTCCTAATGTAAATAATCCATTGTTGTATCTGTAGTTTTATAATATATTTTATTATTTTATTCCATAAACAACAAAATGTAATACCTAATGTTTGCATAGAAAGCTAATACGATAGAAGAATTTCCGTAAGGAATAAAATAAAACGCATATATCGCATGATCCTACTTGAAAATAAAAGCAATATCGTGAGAGTATTCAGTTAAGCTGACATATTGAAAATTTTTCAACGCCTGCTGAAGCATGATACCGGCGAACGTTTCAATTCCACACTAACAAGCTCTGTCATAATTCTACCTTTCAACTGAATATGTTTATAAAAAACAGTTTTGAAGTAAAATAACATTTTAGTGATTGATAAGTTTGATATAAGGACCATTTCAGTTTGTCTTTGAAAATATTTATTTGCGCTATAAGTCTTAGATAATACATTATAATAATAATTGTGTTTGGATTCATTTATTTAAAGCTGAATTTTTTACTGATAATTTCGCAATTCCTTCGTTGGGAATAATTTTTAACAGATTGGTTTTTCTATTTAATTAAGTATCACATGAGGAAAAATGTAAATATTTTGTGTAATAAAATACACCAGGATAGTCCAATACGATTGCCCGATGCATCAGTGTGAAGAACAAATCTATTGGCGCTGGCCAACTCAACGGCTTAAAACTGAAGTCGCGATGCGGCCATGAGCATGTTCAGACGCTTTATGCAACGGTTTAGATCTTCAATTGTACGTGCTTACGTACGTCTAAGTCATTTGAAGCCGTTTCAGTTTTACGAATTCTTAGTTGAAGCCGCCAATTGCAATTTAGTTTTGTAACTTCACACTGTTTTTTTTCTTACATATTATTTGGTAGGTAGACTTATAAAATAGGATGGACGTGGCTTCAAAGTTTCTTGGAAAAAATAAAGTAGATAGTTAATAACGCCGTAGTTGTGATATTGTTTTACCTAATCTAGAAATATTTCAAAGTTTTAGGAACCCTATTTATGTATTAAATAATAATAATAATATCAGCCCTGTATTATATACTTGCCCACTGCTGAGCACGGGCCTCCTCTACTACTGAGAGGGATTAAGGCCTTAGTCCACCACGCTGGCCTAGTGCGGTTTGGTAGACTTCACACACCTTCGAAATTCCTATAGAGAACTTCTCAGATGTGCAGGTTTTCTCACGATGTTTTCCTTCACCGTTAAAGCGAACGATAAATTCACAAAGAATACACACATGATTTTAGAAAAGTTAGAGGTGTGTGCCGTTGGGATTTGAACCTGCGGACATTCGTTTCGGCAGTCCGTTCCACACCCAACTTGGCTATCGCCGCATTTGTGTATTATTTTATATTAATTTTATTCTAGAAAGACTCAGTCGGACGTTTTACACCATAACTATATTTTGTAAAACGGAACACTATGTATCATTGCACGTACTAGTCTGAATCAATTAGTGCTTCCCTGGAGTTTGGAGTCTGCACGTACTGTCTCGCCTACTCGTTAGATTTCTACTACGTGAGGCGTCTATACTATTAGGTGTAATTTTGATTTTGTGTTTACTAAACGAAACCACATTCTTATCTACTAGGAAATAAAACTTTACAATAAGTTACTTGAGACGTAAATGTAAAATAAAAATGTTTAAGTTTCGAAGAAAATAAATATTAATAAAAAGTAATTTTAATTTTACACACCTTAATGTCTCTACTACCACTCTAAGATAATTCGTCGCGGCGGCAGCATCCTACTTTCAGTCAGAAATATACTCACGCACACGCCATATTCGCATTTAACTACAAAATGATAAAAAAAACTGGAAACTAAAACCAGGATTTTTGGTGAAAATATTCGTTATCAAAATGGATGATTTTTGGCACAATGGCAGCAAAGATGAAGACGAGTAGGTGATTTCATTTAGTAACGCAATTTCAAAATGACCGTGTATAGAATTTATTTTTGATAAAGGCTTTTTACTTGCGACTGATGACTTGCATAAATTGTGGCAAACAAAAAGTAGCATATTTAATAAGTGAAACATTGATTCTGGTTTGTAAGCCGTTAATAACTTGTTAATTATTCTATCAATATCCACAGCAATATAAATCATCATTAATTGTATCAATGTATAAACTTTAAAAGCCGGTCTACTTTTAAGCAATAACGGCTTTTTCGATCGGAATTTCCGAAATTAAAACAGAGAGGGGAGTCTCGCGATTAACTTTATTAGAATTGGGTACGACGTCCGAGGATTGTTAATGAGTTGTTCATCCCTTACAGGAAAAAAAAGAAATTTACATCAGTAATCCTTGGCAGAGAGTAATCCTGCATGCCTTGGTAAGACGCGGCGAAGTGCATGTATTTGGTATTACTGGAGTTTCCACATAATATAGCTAAGGCTCTTGCAAAATGCAGAGTGGATTCATGTTGGATTATATATAAACAAGCCTTGCCTTGTATCATAGCACCTGTATCTAAAGTACAGTGTAAACTACCTTTAACAAACAAGTAACGCATTGACGATTCCTCAGGATTGTGCTATAAAGATCTTTTTGAGGAGTTCATTCATTTTGTGATATTTATTTTTACTATTTCCAACTGTAAACTTACTTTATATTAATATGTGTTCATTAAAAAACTATTATAGAAATCCTAAAATTTGTTAGGTTATGTTAGAACAGTGTACACTACGAAAAATAATTCAAGCATAGAATTCTTTTTCGTATACTATGAGGTTAGATTTTTTTTAAATTTTAACGAAGACAGCTCTCCGGCGAATTTTGAAGATGTCAAATTTTAAGACGGCATTATTTTACTAATAGCAATCACTTTTTGCCTCAATCTTCAGTTACAAGATTTTAAATTTTAACCTAAATATTTGTAATAGTTATATTAAAATTAGGAATAAAATATTACTACTGCTGCAACCGAGGTGCATTACTCAATGTGTCGAACAAGTTTTGCCTCGAACGATTTCTATTTGAACATTTTTCACGAATTCGCAACACGAAAATTTGCAATCATCTCGAAGTTTTTTCTTCGTTGGTACAACACAAATTTTCATGGTTCTAAATTGGGTAATTTTAAAATTTCTAGGAAAAGCGATTCTGTTTCAAAATATAATATATTTGTTGGTAAGGAGCCGTATTTTGATGCCTATTTGGACTGTAATAGATTTTACCGAAATTAATTTCTTGCTATTTAATCAGTCTTGTGATTTTTGTTATAAAACATTTTGGGGCTTGTTTAGCTAATAGAAAATGCTAGTAAAAAGCCAATTGGTTTCCACTAAAATACTTTAGATACAAATAAAGTTTTTGTAAATTGTTTTTATACCTGTTACAATACATTCTTGTTAAGCAAAATGAATGATCAGTGTACATAGTGAGAAAATAAAAAAATATACACAAAACATTTTTTAGATATGGTACCATACTGAATAGTCATTGGACTATTCAGAAAGAAATACATTTTTGTATCACTTACATTGTAAATGGTAAATCACTAGCAAATTGAAAGTATCAGTTTTACTTTCACTATACAATCAAAGCGATCACGAAACGTACCGCTATGGTAAAAAGTCAATTGTAGGTATAAATTTAATCATTGATCAATAAAATAATAATCGGCAATGATTCGATCATTGGCGGATGATACTCATTTGCAACTGTAAACTATAATTTATATTTTTTATCAATTGAATTCACTTCCTTTTCATCGGCGTTTGTGGGAAAAAGCACTTTCTTCTTTTCACATACATAATTACTGTTTTATTGTTTTACTGATTGGCGAGTGATTAGTGCGAAAGATATTGAAGAAATAATATATTGTCTTCATCAACCGTTTCCCATGAATAACTTATTATAATTATAATTATGCGTGTTGTATTATTGAATATATGTTTTGGTATAAGATACATCAATGGAATGGTCAACAACGATTATGGATTTATTTTAAAATTAGAACTTATTGCGTAATTATAATTGTATAAAATTTAGGAATCCATAATATATTGTTTTTATAAGCACAGACTTAAGTGTCATTTTGCTTAAAAAAATCTTTCATTCTAAAATCGTTCTTTCATCTTGTCCTAGTTTTATTATCGACGACCATTAATCTATTCCATTTATTTCAAACCGTCCTTTGTTGAAACAAATAATGCCTTCGTTGTTAATAATCGTGTCATAGACGTTACGCGAGATGCCATGGTTTCTGTTACAGCCTCGAAAAAATATAGAAGTTCGTTGTCTTTTTTGTCAAACGTCTCTAAGAAGTATTAATTAAGTAATCTGTAACAGTTTTTAGTATTAACTGTCAGTGAAGGAATATATCGTGAGGAAACCTGTATACCTCAGAAATTCTCTATAGGAATTTTGAGGGTGTGTGAAGTCTTCCAATCCACACTAAGCCAGCCTGGTGGAGGAAGGCCTAATCGCTCTTCGTGGTAGAGGAGGCCCGTGCCCAGCAGTGGGGCGGTATATAATACAGAGCTTATAATATTATTAACTGTCGAGGAGGATTGAGTGTCGGTTGGTAACAAAATCTACGCGATGGATATGTCGATTCTTGAAGTCCTGAAGGAAGCGTTATTGCACATTGTATGATAAAATTTAAAGCTGAATTAGTAATCTGATAATCCACATTCGAATCCTACTAACAACCAAGTCTGATTAATGAAAATCATTCTTCTCTATATTCTTCTTGATCCAGCACTTCACCTCAAAGCTAAAGCTTAACAGTAGCTACGATAAAATTTAAAGGAAGGATTCCGTCATGGCATACAAATAAATATTTAAACCTTAATTTACATAAGCCTGCAAACCTTTCCAGGCATTTGAGCAGAGAGCGTTAATAAACTCAAGTTGCCGTAGGCTCGAAACTCCTTAATACAAATAGGAAAATTTTCGGATACATGCACATCGTATGAAAATACACTTAAGATGGGGAGAGGTTAACGAGATATTAAAAGTAAGTTTAGGAGATCGATGCTGAAATGAATTAATCATTTTGTTAATATCACTGGGGTGTTAAATTCTGGAGAAGCTGATTTAAGAAATCGAACACTGTTGGGTCTTAGACAGTTTATTATCATTTGCGACAAGAACAAAAGAATATTTTTTTTTTGTTACAACCATTATAATTTTAAAGTAATAGTCATATTTATTATTATGAAAATTGGATAACATTTTGTGTACTACCTTCACCAACAAACATACGCCTATCAAAATTCCTTGTAAAAAACGCTATCAACAGCTCGACTTTTTACGGACTAAGTGCGAAGAAAAAAATTCATAACCAAGACCTAACCTTAATAATGACTTCTTACGTTTGTCAGTCCGCCTCGGAACCACGAAGGCTGCAAAGTCTTCGAAACGTCGGAACAAAATTCTAATATAAAAAGCCACGATAAAATCCTTAAAATAGTTTTATTTTAATATCTAAACTTCAATTTTTGAGTTTTCCCACTACAAATAATTTATAGTGCTGCATCAAATAGGCTCATCTTCTGACACTTTCCATTATTTAATCCTTTAACAATCCCACAAATACTTATTTACACACAAAACAAAGTTAAGCATGGAAAATATATTTCAGCGTCGAGTATGCTTCCCGAAGCGTGAAAAGACATGCATATGTACACTGTCGGCGAAATGTAACTTAAATAAACAGAACCGCCTTAATATCTCCCATACAATTTATCGTCCCGCGTTGATATGTACACACAGAGTTTGTTTGCGAAACTGTGATACGCGTAGATTGCTTGCGTATTTCCGTGTGTAACATTAAATTGTGTTTGTAACCAGTTTCCGTCACGTTTTGATCTTTGCATTTGTGTTTGAGTGAACTTTGTGGGGCATGTTCGCATCATGTTTCAATCATCGATAGTAGCCTATAAACTAGGTGAAGTATATTTAATCCTGGCAACTTTACTGGTAAGTAAAAAGAAAAAAATATTTATTCAAAATGTGAAACTATACAATTTCCAAACACTTTAAAAATATTAACAGACCGCAAACAAAGCTACGATATCCAATATCTTTTACGGGTCACGCTCAGTAAACTTTTAAGACTATCGATCTACTCAAAAATAGCTATCGTGTTCACCTGACTTTGACTTTATAATAAATAGAGCTGCCGAGGGGTGTTGCGGTAGCATTATAACTAGGTTCTGCGTTTGACGAGGGCCTCAAGCGACACGTCGGAAAATTGGACGGGAAATATAATTGGAAAATTATAAGGGTACGCTACTGTGTGGCAGTGATGGTGGCGTATTACATTTCGCAACCACTAGTTAGATGCAACGAAATTTTAAATAGAAATGTAATTGAATCATTCGTTGACGATGTTTCATTTTTTAATGGTATCGTTTGGCCTGTTTTTTAGTATTGTTAATACGTAAACACATTGTTTTTTCATTATTATATTATGATCTTTTAATTATTATGAATGCTTTATTTTAAGCGATAACTATTGTCTGTAAGTTCTTATAGAGACAGAAGTAGGTATCATCTACGTTTTTAAACGTTTTTAGCGCTATTACAAAAAATAAACATTCAATTGATCATATATGGCAAGAAGTAGCAAAATACCTCCAAAAGACATTGCAAATACGACGATGTTTGTCAAAACATTACGCAAGAACGTCAGCTGTCGAATGTGCGAAAGGGTTAAGTCGTTTGACAAATATTACATCCCGCGTTTTGACATTATTGACTACATTCAATTTCTGAAGTGACACGAGTCATAAAATTCTATCAATAGAGCGACAGCGGATTGTCAAAGCTGTCACGAATTACGTCATGTAAAAAAAACATTATAATATAAAGGTTTATTTGAAAAATTGGTTATTTTATTGGTTGAGATTTTTATTTTTCATATTCACCCCTTCACACTTTTAATAGTCAAAATTTCGCAATTTCGTTCAAATTAATAGTCAAAGTTTTGGTATAAAACTAAAACAGATATCAAAATTATATTCCATATTAAAAAAAACTGTTTATATTACAATGAAGTTTAGATAATATCAATAATAAATACGAACTAATAATAATATCGTAAAGAAATACTTTAGTAAGATCATTTGAATGCCTATACCACACACATAAAAATATACATTATAGCCTTTTTTGGTTTAATTTTTCAACTCAAAAGTGCCACAGTGACACGTATTTCTAATAAACTCTTGTAAATGGCTTCACTCTTGACTTCGTTCTACTTTCGCTCAATCGCGTCCATTTTTCATTCAGGTCAGCTAATGAACTGCTCTCCTAACAACTCAGTTTGCTAAACGTTGGCTTTGTTTTTCTACGAAGCAATAATTTTGGTCCGTTGGCAATACTTCAGCGTGTCGACTAATATTGTTATTTAAAAAGAAACGTTTAAACATGAAACGTAATGTGGTGATCTCTTCTGTCTTGTTTCGGTAAAAAATAGATATTTTGTCAGTACCATTGGTAATTTATTACGATTATAATTTACGTAGTAGTTACACATATTAGTAGCATACATATCAGATGCTGTACCTTATTGTTTTTTTGTATTGAATGTTATAATATGTTGTGCTGTTGGTGTACCTTATTGAAATCTATCTGTACATATTATCAAACAAAGTCCCTTTTTTCTGTCTGTGTGTATGTTATCGATTTCTTCAAAATCTACTGAATAGATTTTTATGAAATTTTGTATGGAGATACTTTAAGACGCTGGGAAAGTTATAGAATACTTTCTATCCTAGGA
This sequence comes from Manduca sexta, assembly GCF_014839805.1. Lineage (NCBI taxonomy): Eukaryota > Metazoa > Arthropoda > Insecta > Lepidoptera > Sphingidae > Manduca > Manduca sexta. Next base: position 8,146,122 of record NC_051125.1, on the reverse strand, counting down.
AAATATATAGCGGGAAATTTTATATCGGAAAACTATTCCACGCGGGCAAAACCGCAAGCAAAAGCTAGTAAATAAATAAATAGATACAAAAAGTTCTTTAGATATTTCAATTATAATTTTTAAAAAGATACGACAAGACAAGGTTCTCCTTTTGAACTTCGCTCAAATAATAGTAGTTTCTGATTGTTACAACCCCTCGGAGCTTAGTTTATATCGTAGATTGCAGTGTATTTGATTCGAGTGTAGTTTTATTCGAAACTCTGAGGAAAGATACTGCAGGATAGCGTTCGTTATCCGCCGCGACGATAGAATTCTTTTCTAACTGAAACTTCTAATAAACTGTATATTTCTGGTTTAAATCTACAACTGACGCTTATCATAGTGGGCCCAAATGAAAAATAATGTTTCATGTTTTTTAAATTATTCTTTTCGGCCATAATGCTCCTGAAGATACTTAGTAACTTCTATCATCATAATTTTTATTTTGCATTTAACAACCTTCTAGTATAGATTTCATTTTGCTACGACGAAGCAAATACACAAGATCTGATGGCAAGTCTAATGGCTACCAACGATGTTGCGCCCTTCGAGATTACTACAACCACGTGAGATGTTTTCGTGATTGTTTGTGAGATTTATTGGATTTATGTGCACAAAGTGATTGAAAAATGGCTGTAGTCTTCTAAGGATCACGGCGAATTTCAAACAAACGTCGTGATTCAGCAAATATCTTAATTAAATTTCGTTTACGGAACGAATTTACGGTTCGGTGGTATGGATTTCAATTATAATTAGACTCGAGATGTTTTGCGAAGAACATTTGCTCTCACGAGATTTCGGTGGTGTGACCCCGGAATAATAAATTTAAATCTTTCCGCAATTCACGATTTTCACGGAAAATACATAGCGTTATGTATTTTCTGGAACACGCAGTAATTTGAATTTATAATATGAGCAACGTTTACTTATTGAATATAGGCGTCATAGCATCAAGTTGATTTGCGCGGAACCAAATATTTTTCAGGAAATATTTCCTGCTTAATATTTTCCCGGGATAAAAAGTAGCCTGTAGTATTAGTGAAAAATAAAATATCGATTTATTAGTTCTTGAACATATAAGTATAGATTATACTTTTCTTGATAAAAGTAAAATTAACAAAATATTTACTTAATTACCTATTACGAAATCTATATAGGCAATTGGAATTAATTATTTTTTTTAATCGTATTTACGCATTTAGAAACACACAATCTATACAAGTGTGTGTGTAAGATATTATTGAAATGGCATCAAATTGCTTTTAGGACGAATATAAAATGTTATTTAAATACACGGTTAGGCTTGACACTCAGAGAACAATCACCTGTTTAAATAATGTCTTGATGGAGAATCGAAGTCAAGACCCATCTTGAGAAAACGGTACGCGCATGTGCATTGTGTCAACCGATGTAACAGTACAAGAACAGTTGCTGTTTAACTAAGAATGCTATTAAACACACATTTGATGGCTTGTGTCTACTTTACAAAGATGCGCACACAATTATCGTTTGTATGAAGTAGGCTGAGGCGCAATGAGAGTAAATTACTTTAGCGATCCATGGCGTCATACATTGGATGCCAGCGTCATCTATCTACTAGAAAAACTCACAAACACACGCGCCTTTCATACCATATGCACCTACTATTTGAGTTTGTGATGTGCCTATCGCTATAACAAACACAAATTCCTGACTTCGGACTGGTACTGAGCTGATAATACCAATATTACTCGTCGATCTTTACATAAATGCATTAAAGTTAAGAATGTTTTTGCTTCACGTTGATCTTTTTAATTCACATAGGCTTAATGAACATAGCTTGAAATCACGTATATACCGGGACAGACACGTTCGTCTTCCTTGAATGTCTCCGGTTGATTGTCAACGAAACGTTCCGCAAACAATGCGTGATGGAGGACGGTGTTGCCAGCTTTCAAACTGTACTTAGCGTGTTTGGTTTTAGATCAGCGAGTAATGTAGAGGTGACGTAAATAAACTGCATAAGGTTGGATGTACTGCGAATTTCTATGGTAAACATTCCGATGTAAGACAGAGTTATGATCTACAAGGAATGTTGAGTTATTGACTGGCTTGTAATATATGCTTCAAGAAATTATTACCTAAGCTTTAACTGAAATTTAAGCACTAACAACATAATTTCTATTTGTATCTTTTGTATTGTAAGGACCAAAACTTCCGTACTTGAAGTGCCACCTTTATAATTTTTCCGTAATACTTATTATTTATTGTAATTTTAGTTTTTTACAAGTAAGTCATCTTAAATTTTACCCTAACTTAAAAGTCGCAGTAAAAAAACTTAATTGCCAGCTATTCCTGAAATCAGACGTTCAATCGCGGCTGCCGAAATTATTTTCGGCAAAATTTCGCAAAGTTTAATCGAAGTCAGATCGTGTCGGCGAAGTTTGAATATCTATTCATGTTAAGGAAAATATTCCCTAATCAGTTATGCGGCGCGAATTGTGTAATGTCAAGAGATTTATGTTGGAAAGTCACGCAGGCTTATTGGGAAGCATGGGGAGTGATAATTAATCTGGGCGGACGGATGGCCGATGGTAGCTTCGGAATACAAATTGTGTTGCGTCTCACATTTGGTACATAGGGAATGGTACATCGTGCACGGATGACTGGGTTTACAGGAATCACATTTGTGTTTATGTACATAGCCTATTGTGTGGTTCCATGTTTAAAGCGTTGAATTAATATTGACATATGTAGCGTTGTTATACATACGATCTTATGTGCTTGACATTGATTGTATTCATTAAGATTATGATTAATTACAAGAATAAAATTCAAGGTAATACGTTTGCACTTTATCGTATCACGGGATATAAAAAGTTAAATTGTGCCGATTTTTTAAATCCACATACCTACTGAAAGACGCGTAACGAAGAAATTAATATTTATTTTGTGTAATATCCGACACTTTAACACACTATAAAGTCATTAACAATGCTCCCAGTAATTGAACAGAAACTTTCAATTGCACAAATAGCAATACATTTGTATTTATTGAACCGACGAATCCAATTTCTGTTGTATTACAAAAGGTCAAGTTATTTCTTGGTTGACCTTTAAAATATAAAAGTTTTTAGTCCTTATATAACTCGCTAGTGATGTTTTATTATTCTAAATACAAAATAAAGTTTTACCTAACGTAATTTGTATAATGTTTAAAGAATGTAAGGTTACTTTCCCCAATAAGCCACGAAGGCAATTAGTTTAACACAAGTTTTGTTTGAGTCAAATTAAACCGCTTTAGAAGCAAATGAAGCATCTCAAGGTATTTCAACGGCTGCACCGCAAATGAAATTAAATCGCAGAACGAGTTTACAAACAAAATTGGCATTCCTTTAGGGTCGTGCCGCTTTGAGAAGTTTTATAGAAAGGCTTCAGGCTGCTCACTCACCACTGGTCCTGTGAATAATACCGTTTGCTTGTACTTTGGGACCCTATTCGATTAATACTTTAGCTGTCGCTCGCAGGAATGACTCGTCTTTGCCTATGACATTTGGCTCGGATTGCTGATACTTATCAAATTCTTTTGCTGTTTAATTAATCTTGGAGTTTTATGATAATTTTGTTTCTGAGTATGATCGATGTTCTATTAACTATTTTATTATAAATTAGCCAGATGATGATGTACGTAATATATACTGTTAATCTAATCATTGATACCTTGTACTTTAATCTATAGCATGTTTTAAACAAACAAATTTAATTTAAAATAGGCTCTCGAAGGATTTTACAGCTGTTTTATTATGTGTCATTTCATTCAATCCGTTGTAAAGATAGACTATTTTATTCTCTATTCAGCACCTGGCTCGAGCTTTGTTTGCAATAAAAACTAATCCGAGAACATTTCAAGATATCGCTGTTTCAAGGCAGGAATAGAGATATAAATCTCTGATACACCCAGCTACATTTTTTCTTGATATAATCTAGCTTTTTTGTCTTGAAATCTAAGGAAAATCTAATTGCCACAGTCCCTTGAATTTGCTATTCTTTTACTTTAATATAAAAACATGGAATAGACTACATGATTTAAAAAGCATTACCCCAAAAAAAACTATGGTAATTATTACTAAAATAACCATTTTCCTTAATAACTTTCCGTACCAATACACACTAGCTTATAAGGGATTACCCTATTAATCTCACACTAAGCCAATCTCGGACCCTTTTCTTCCACACATTAAGGCACAATTAACGGATTTACTATTTCTATTCGCCAAATACTATTTATATTTCATGAGGGGACACAATCTTTTCCTTCGTTGTCGACCTAATTCTGACACATATGTTATTCATGAACCTCTTTAGATGATACGAGTTTTCATAGTAAGCACACTCTAGCCATCTCGTTGTTTGAGGTAGGATGAAATTTTCAAGAAATTTTGCGGTGGTCGCTTAAAGTAAAAGGGTCTCGTTGGAGACGATGTGAAATTTGAATAGAAGCCATTCATCCTCCGTAATCTGGATGGTTTTGGGATTTGAGAATGTATAAATTTGATATTTTGTGAACTTTAATTTTATTATTGGGTCTGTTTTGTCTGAAATGTATAATGGTAGGGTATGACAAAAATATAAGAAAATTTATAACTGAACGGCTGATTGCTTATGTCTTCGTTCTTAAATAAATAAAAATCTCATTTATCGCATATATTTTCACTACGAATTTTTATATCTACTGAAGAGAGAAGCAATATTGATCATGGTCATCTGCCTCCAAAGTCACGGCTAACAACAAATATTCTCTATAAATTTATTATTGCTATCACACATAAAGTATGAATATCATATAACAACCGGTGGAAACGATTTCGACACTGAACCACCGCATGCTTTGTCAATTGAGCGTAAACGATGCGTAGGTGACCGATATCTCGGTCACACTCGTTCATTCTAGTCACGCAATTTTAGGATTAGCAAATGGCATTCTATATTTAATTGAGCCAAGTACTACATGACTTAAATTCAATATTATATCATTTTAAGATTTTAATTGCATAGCGCATCATGATTTTGAAATTAAAATTAATCAAATAAGGATTTTACTAACTTAAACGAAATTTGAATAGCGAAAAATGAAACAACTGGTCTTACGTATAATCTGATACTGATATTAAAACTTCGTTTAATTGTTCGATAAATCTTCCCATTCATAAATAATCCCCTAGCGCCGTGACATCGCAACGTCTGAAATTCCAAGCATTCAAAACTTTCCGAGTCAATTAAAGAGAAGATGAAAAGTTCACTCGCAAAAGGCAATAAACAAACGCGGGGTGAAATGACGGTTTGTTTGCGGGCTATAATATAAGGAGCGGGCTTAAGGGGGCTAGCAATAGGCATCAACCAGTAATTAATGGTCTGATAGAGAGAAGGGTGAAATTGGTTCAATTTGCAAGCTATTCATAGCTGTGCTAACACCAAAAACAAATGTTTAGATAAAATCAGATGTGTCTTACACTATTTACGATTAACAATTAATTATACACACAATACCACAAGCCTGTGTCAGGTGATTTTAAATTTCCACAACAATTTATAACACCCGTGGGATGCCGTAAATATCCGACGCAATAACGCGGTCCAAAATGTATCCCATAAAAATTCTACGGATTCAGCACGTATAGAGTGGTCTCGAACGGCTTTAAGTATGGGAAGCGGGTGGAGGTTCGGAGGTACCATCACCCCACCCTCGTATTTAGCTATTGTTTTAAGTGGGCTACACTTCGTTACGCCCCTACGTTTAGCTGAATTTTTGAGATCGGACTTTTTATTTTTTGTTGTAAGAACCCTCACGTTAAACTGATAATGACTACGTCCGTTTTAGGGGAATGCGAATGTTTCGTGGAGTTTAGCGAGGCTTTACCTTAAATTTATTGTAACGGTTGCAATGCTGCTCCTTCTTCGGTAATAGGATCTTTAATGGTAATCTAAAGAACTTGCACCTGGGTCAGTAGCCACTTAAACGGGAACAATCTATGATTATTCTGTTAGAATATATCACGTCGTTGGCGCCCTTGGCTGCAGGCTTTTCCTGTTTCAGGTTTCTCCCCTTTCACGTCCCTAACAATCCGCAAGAGTAATTTATCTCATTTCCCTCAATTACGGCCTTTTCATTGAAGTCGGTGTCACATGTCAAATGGGGTGAACTCGTGTGTGTTTTATGTGGAAATGTCGGATGATGAGTAATTTAGTGTGTTCATCTTAGTTCGTAATTGGTTCATTTGTTTACACGTCTGTTGGGAGTGTAAAGTTAATCGGTTTAATATTTCCAACCACGTCTTAAGTAACCTTAACGTGACTAGGTTTGCTTGATAGACCATTAAGTACTCTATTACTGTAGGTAAATAAAGCGCTAGTTGTCAGTATGTGCTTTGCAAGCAATATTATGTTTACGCGTATAAGAATATTAAATTTATAATACATATATCACTGATCAGGATGTATGTAATTCTTTTACATATAACCATTAGTTACTTTACTTAACATTAGTTACTCATTCCGATTTATGCACTTTAAATAGTTATTTTTAATTTTGTTGAGGAAAATGCATGCAGTTAAGTTGGGACGGTCTTTCGATGAGTTGAGAGGAGGCTGGAAAATATTTTTCTGAACAGTGTTAAATTCACCTTTTTTGTTTCACTGCACATAGCACATGTTTTATTAGTCGTAGCATCATCTACAATATTCGAGTATAGGGTGGAGCAAAACGAAACAGCGGCGTCACTGCCTATGTAAAACTAAAAAATAGCCATCATTTTGTGGTATTTTTGTACTATACGATATTACCCCTATACAATCTTACCCGAACGTACCTTATATTTTAAATGCAATATGGCATTATATAGTATTATAAAATATTATTATATCTACAACCATTATTAATATATTAAAGTGTCTTGTTTATGGCATTCTAAGCAACTTTATCTAATACCATTAATTATTTTCTACTTTGACAAAGCCAGTACCATCTGTCAGTCTAAATTAGTAAATGTCTCAAGTCAATTCTGCGTAAATCGATTACGAACTTACCCGATCATTCTTAATTTGTGCGAACCGTTAATTCGACAGATTCAACGATTTTCTTCTCCACTAGTTCACAGCCATTTGTATTTGTTTCAAGTTCGCCGACATTCCCTTGGGCGACGCATCTGAGGGGAAGGTGTGCTTAATTAGGAAATAATGCTTAAGCGATTAATCACAATACCCCACATGAAGGAATCTTTTGTTTCAAATAACCCCTGCCTTGATTTCCAATGGGACGTGAGCAGGGACGTCTCCGGTAGACCCGAAACTGTTCCGGTTCGTTTCATTGCCGTATTGCTGTTTGCTCATTGTAAAAGTCAAAAATGAGGTCACATTTCGGCAATTTTGTGTAAAAATATACGTATACGTTTTGCTTTGAACTGTACTTTTATATATAGATAAGTGGTTGTCGTTGGCTATCGATTGGATGAGGCCACACATCATTAACAATATGCGTGGATAATTTAGATATAGCCCAGCTCCTCTAAAACATTCCATCCAACCATCAAGATATTAAAGGTATGAAACCTTGAAAGAATTTTCGTACGCAACACTTTGACTTTCAAATAACGGTAAAAAATCTATAAGAGGTTTACGAAAACAATTGCCATCAAAACCTTCAATTAGCAAATCCTTCGCAACTAAAACAGTATGAAATTTGGTGTAAATGCATTAAAAGTGCGCTTTGTTATTAACGAGCTTCGCGACACGGATGGATCCGCCGAAACAGCTCGTTACGTAATAATGAACGTAATTGGTAATACAAAACCGCACGGGGACGGTACACTGTTATGAAGCATACAAATTTTCCGCAAACCCTTTAATCCACCGCTCGCTTATTTCACTTGTCCCCTCGTTGGATATCACCCCGTCTCCCCTCAGTTGATGAAATTTCGTCGATGCCTCCGAGGTACAGACTGTTTGTAAAATTCATTCAAAGCTTTGAATGTGGTATTCACTACATTTTACTTTGCAGGTGTAGTGCTCTTTTGTAAATGGCTCACAGGGGAGTATGGGGTAATGGTTCTATTTTAATTTGAATATCCTTGCATGTTATATTTATGGTTGGGGAAAAGACGCGGATAGACAGAATGTCTTCAAGAAAACGATATACATTTTATGTATGCTATAAAATATAAAACAATCGTAGATGTTTTCTGTTACTTTAGGACCTATATAAAGTTTATTTGATCGGGTGCGTCACGGCGTCTTAACAGATTTTTACCAAAACTGAATTAGATGTCAGTAAAATTGAATTGTAAGAAGACAACAAATAATTTATATTATTATTCCGGAACAAGAACATTAAAAAAAATTGGGTTAGTAGATGTTAAATTTTATTGTTTTACTTATAAAGTATTAGTTTAAATACCCTCTTAAAACCATATAAACATATTCTATGTATTTCTATGTATATAGTTGTAATTGCGGTTAAAAATAAGTCTTGACGGCTTTATTATATTCTTTATAAAAATATATATCCACACAATTCCTAATATACTCCCAAGGGAATCCTATAAAAACTCCCTCAACCAATTCACATGTAGAAGGTCACAAAAAAATTGTAAATACAAATTCACAAAGTCCCACAACCAAGAGAATAAATCATCCGCATATTATATCCCGGGCAGATATTTTTTCTGAAGTTTATTTTCGTTGAAACTTACAAATTTTCCCGTGAAGTTTATTTCTCGGACACATTGGGAGTTCGATAATGGATCGCTATTTTTATTTTAGACTAGCTTCCGCCCGCAGCTTCGCCCGCGTGGATTTCGGGCTTCAAAAATGGAGAAGGTGCTCAATTTGTCGGGATGTTTTTTTAATTTATGGTGGTATGCAGGTGGTCCGATTGTCCGGTCAGGGTCTGATGATGGGATCCTGGTGAAATCGAAGGAACTTTTAACCATTAAGGTTGCACACGAAATGACGGAAGCTTAAAAATGGAGTAACTTCTCCCGTTTTCCCAACATTTTCCTTCACTGCTATGCTCCTATTAATTGTAGCGTGATGAAAAGTATACTATAACCAGCTCAGGAGTATGAAAAATAATTGTACCAAGTTAAGTTAAAATCCGTCGAGTAGTTTTTGTTTCTATAACGGTTATACAGACAGACAGATAAAAAATTTACTAATTGCATTTTTGGCATTAGTATCGATCCCTAATCACCCCCAGTTATTTTGGAAATATATTTCATGTACAGAATTGACCACTCTACAGATTTATTATAAGTATAGGTATGCAAAAGTAGCTCAAAAATTGTCCATAACGAAAACATGCATTTTAAAGTAAAACAAAAGAAATAATATCGTGAAGCCAACCAAATAACTAATGATATATTAAATTTTGTGACTGTTCAATTTAGTCGGGTCCGCGATATCACTTTTGTTGAGTTTCAGAACGCGACATTACATTATTATATTCTGTGCTCCAACGCACACTGCTTTGATGTTAGGAACACACCTACATTGCTTAGACAACAGTGAACTTTATACAATAGCAATAAAGCTCAAATTGACTCTACGTATTAGTTAGAAAACGTTTGTATGGGAAATAGAAAAATGCTGTTTTGAGGATTTTCCCGGCAATTATTCGAATTTTTCTCACCTTTTAAACCTTCCCTAGACCTCCACGAATAATTCAAGACCAAGATAAGATAAATCCGTTCAGCCGTTCTCGAGTTTTAGCGAGACTAACGAACAGCAATTCATTTTTATATATATAGATTTGTAGAATTGTTAGTAGTTCTTTCATTGGCTTGTGACGCGTCACAGAGACCTTTCATATTATAAATTGTGACATAGATAAATACTGAATTTCATCACAATCGTTATTAATCACCATCGGTATCTAGTAGCTATCATTTCATCTGGAATTATAGTACCAGTTACTCAGTCCTATTTATTTTCTGAATTTACGTCAAGTTTTCTTTTATGTAGTTTTCAAACTTCACATCATTTTATTTCGTCACGAAATCATAAACTTGTTTCAATCAATCTATTATTAATACACACATTATTTTTAACTTCAACCATCAAAGTATCCTTTCAAGAAACCTCAGTTTTATCACCCTGGAGGTATTCAGGTATTCGCATCGCGTACTCGTCACCAACAAGACTCTACGCCCTCGTGTTCACGATAAAACGTGTCTATGCCATAAATATGTAATGAACCTTGGCGGCACACTTCGATAATGGTACGGTTTGGTACTAAAATTAAAGTTAGCGCTTATTCGCTAATCGTATCGCCATTTGCATGGAACAGATGTTCGGTATTGTTACTGCAATATTCCATATTGTTGACGATATTTTTGATATAATCGCTTGGAGTTTGTCTATCTTTTCCTATTTCTATTATGTTTTATATAAAACTTATAAAAAGCCTTCTGGGTTTAGTAGAACTCTTTTTAGAACTAATTTCCTAATCCTCAAATTCCATTTATCTTAATTTTATAAAGTTTCACACAACAAATTAAACGCACGTATAGTTACCGTTTCCAAAGCTTTAGAACATTCAACATTATATTAAAATCCCTGATTTCTACACCATGTACACATAGAAATATATCTATGTGCTCAGTTTCCTCGTATATATAAAATGCAGGGAGCGCATTTTGTTGAGAAAAACTCAAGGATAAGAAGGGTCCCGTGTGCGTGAGCTGCATGGCTAACACTTTGTAAAAAATTCTATGCGCTCGCTCAAGATATCTCCGTATTTTTTGTTCGGTTCAGTAACATTTTTCCTTTGTCACTATTATATGCTTGACAATATTAGCAATGTTATTGGGTGTTGAAGTATGGAACCCTCGTATTATATAATGGAATATTGTTTGTGTTCTAATATTTGAATGTGTTTGGAGACGTGGATTTAAAGATAAATTTATTTGTACTTAAATACATATTCAGGTCTTTAACAGCACTTATTGCTTTATACGGTGTACCAAGTGCGTCTAGTTCTTTTTCTTATCAGGTATAAAATATTGATTTTAATAATTCTGTAGACAATAATGGAAAAAAAAAACTCATTAAAATCCCACGCGCTGTACAAGTAACTTCATCTGCGGCCTCACGAGAATGTAACGTAAAGATAAAATTAATTAAATACGTTATTAATTACGCGAAAGTCTAAAAGTTTGTAATGTATAAAATATAATTAAGAAAACTTTTAATTAATTTGGAATTTCGCATACTTAACATGTGTACTCATTTCCCCTTTACCAAAACTCGCAACTTTCGTATGGTATCGTGCGAAAGAACTCTAATTAGTTGTTTACGAGATATTAAACCTACTTAACCTACTTAATAAACAAACCGTTGTCTATCTTTTGACAGCGTTGTCCTTCTTTTTATATATTCGACAATTGAAATCCTGGTTACTTATATTATTGAAGCGAAAGGAAAAGTACCTGATTACCTTCTGGGTTTTGAACACGGGACATAACCCCACAGTTCTCATCGCAATACGCCGATAGAATAACGAGGCGATAAAACACTATACACTCAACCTTTGTCAATGACATGGAATAGCTCGTCGTATAATACAAAATCCGAGCTTTCCAATTCATACGAACAATAGTCCAGCGGCAAGAATTGCTAAGCCATGTCAGAGATCCTATAGACAGCCTAAAATTCTGACATGACTGGTCTAGAATTGCACCCATCAATCCATACGGAGTGGATTGATAGCCAAACATGCGAGCCAAAGAAGCTGTGATCTTTCTGCCCTATCTTGGACCCATTGTTCGTAGAACAAAGGCATAAATTAAGTACTGTTAAGCAATTATGTATCGACAATTGTAAGATTAGTTTGAACACTAGGGTAAATTTTTAAAGTACCCTACAGTAATTTAAATTAATGATAGTTACCCCACAACGTCGCATTGGAATAGTTCTGTAATGACTGTGTGTGAGAAAAATAAAAATAAATAAATAAAAAAATCTAGCTGTTCGAAATACTTCAGTAGTTACAAATTATAATAGTGTTATTTTCATAATCGTTGGTGTATCATCCTCTCCCAGTGATCGTCTTGAGCAGATGTTTGTAACCTCATGGTCGCTTTATTTTCAAGGGTTGGGACCGCCTAAAACACTCATCCAGAAGCCCGGTTTGTATAAGCCGGCCCTTGCCAGGTTAACAAACGTAGGGAAAAAAGTGTTATGCAAAAACAATTTTCATAAACGTTTAAAATTCTCGGCCCATACAAAAATATTCATTACGAAACAATTACTGAACTTGGTAATTTTTCTACTTACTAAGTTTTGACAACTTCATTATTAAGCCATTTCACAGCAGGAATTTTTTTCTTTGTCAAGTATTCTTCGGACATTTGTATATTTATAGACACTTTTATTTCGGTTGGTGTTTTGTTTATATCTTTAAAAGTTAGAATACCCTTGTCACGTTAATAACAATGTGCCTTAGCGAATAATTCATTATTCCAGAACATAATAGTTAAGCGCTATCTTTGCTTGTTAATCTAGGTTGCCAATAGCTATGATTTTTTATAATCTTTATAAGCGTCTTTACCGTTTTCAACACAGACTCTTAATTATACGTAAAAACCCTGAAATAAAAAAAATCGGGTCTAGTTGCCTTTATTAAGGTCTGGAATCTGCAACTTCTTCGGCGCCACATAATTGCTTTATTATTTTAAAATTCTAAATGTAATGCGAGGGTAGTGTAAGTGTTTAACATACCTACATATATAAAGCATGCTACACTGTCAGTTAATGTATTAATGTGAATATGTTATCACCCACTAGCATCACTGACAGGTGTAGCACCTTATAACTAAAATGATTTAATTGAAAATGAATTATTGAGGAAAGACTTCTTCAAGTATCATACACTCTATATCTGTGGACCTATAAAGCAAAGGAAAAGAAATATACATGAAATATTGAGTGAGTAATCTAAGTGATAGCAATTTTAAAGTTCCCTAATAACTATACGTGATCGAATGAATAGAGCCGAAGGTACTCGAAGCTCCACTCGATGCAGGGCCGATAGACGCCTCGTAGGGGAGTAGCGATCAAATATGTTTTACATGCCTATAAGTTTTGGTAAAAATATTGGTTTATTTTATTTACGCGCATGTTAGATATTCAAATAAAACTATTTTTCGAAGTAGTAAGATATTGTAACTTTAACTTATTTGATGAACAAACACCTTAGTCCGTTTCATGATTATGAAGGCTGCAAAGTCTTCGAAACGTCAGGACAAAGTAATAATATAAAAATCACGATAAAATCCCGAAAGAAGCAAAAATATTGGCCTGTTACATATTTGTCTTGATGTAGATATTTGTGTGAGTATATTTCTTATTCAATGTAAAAGAGATTACAATATTATGTTAAACCCAATGAAATATTTTTATTTATACTTTACAAATACTTATTATGGCAAAGAATGTACTTATTAAATAGACATAATTAAAATGAAACCCCGGAGCGAATTTTAGGTAACATCATTAATAAATCCTGTGAATACCTGGAGAAAAACAACGACATCTCAAAATCTACTTCTTCTTTACTTCTTCTCTTCTTCTAATTAACATAATATTTGATATAACGTAAATACAACATGTTTTTATAACATTATGTACTCCGACAGAAATTCGAAAAGGTGTAATGTGAAATTATTTTAATATCCGTAAATAAATTTTATTAGAATGTTCGACCTAAATTCATTAAAACTTGTGCATCAAGTCCAAATTCAACTACCATGGACAAAACAAAAGATTTCCACAAAACTCGACGCGGGACAGACAAAACTTAATAAAACTCATAAATAATGGCCGTCTAAGTGTTAAAATGCGCAAAGTTGGAGTCCAAATGTGAGTTAGTGAAGAGAAACATCGTTAATAATTAGGTTCGTCACGTCCCGGGGAATAAATTGCGGTGAACTTAATTAAAGAGTTGCAGAGGACCCCGGTGGGCCCATTCTCATTCAAGTCTTATTCACTGTTTGTTTTATACGTAATTATGCTAGATGCATTATCCGTTTGAATACGCAATGTGACTGCGTAATTTTAATTCTTCTATGTAGTGTTTTGTTTCTGTTAATGCCATTTATGTGTTTCCAATGTCATAATTAATTTTTATGCACCTTCACTTGGGGATTAAATATATATGATTGAGACATTCTCTATATTTGGAAATATAAAATTGGCGTATCGAACAACAAAAACGCCATTTTACTCTTAAACTAGTCCTTAGAAGTAAAAAACAAATTGTCATTTATCATTTCGTCACAGGATGCTCATCACAGTCGCTGAAGATATTCCCGATCCAGAAGCAGCAGACGGTAGCTGTAGGCAAGTCAGTGGTGCTGTCGTGTCAAACTGATGTCGACGACCCGGCGCTCGTGACCCAACCACAATGGAAGGACCCTAAAGGGCTTGTCATTAACGAAGCCGCGTAAGTACTTTTATGACTCAACTATACAATGGACTGGACTGAATTGTTATTAGGACGAGGGACATTAAACTAAGTGTAAAGTAACTAAGATAAATTCAAAACTTAAGTAAATTGTTTTAGAGTTTCAACTTCTAAAATTTGTATTTGAAATTTAACTTTTATATTTATTTAAAGTAAACGAAAATTTACTTAAATTTATTTCATCCCCATTAGTGGTACCAGGCAAATCTTGTGAAAAAGACTTCGTATATTTTTTTTTCTATATTATTAACGGAATAAGATTCTTCATAAAAGCGTCACATGATGCGTAAACTCATGTTATATACAAACATACACATCCCCTCCAAATTATATTTGAAACTGGTGTCCTAAGACAGTGGTGTAAGATTTCTCATTGTGTCAACCAGAGCCGGAACCCGACCCGAGATCTACACAGAAGCGATGCCGGCGAAGCAATTGCAGTTGCTGTACATATCGTCGATAACTCTAGCAATGGCTGGGAACTACACTTGCGTTTCCACCTACACTAACATTCCATTGAGTGCCAGTGTTGTTTTGGATACTATTGGTAAGTTATTTTGAAGTCTAGATGCTATAGACCATTCAGAAAATTTAATTACTTAGCTGTACACTTATGTAGGTAAGATATTTTGAAGTAAAAATATAAGATAGATCAGAATTCAATTTCTTAGTAACAGCTTTAAATATATATTGAAGGTATATGTTACTGTCTCATGGATGAAGAATTTAAGGAGTTTATATATAACTAATATCTAAAGTACATATTAGACTAATTTTATGTAGGTCAGTAATAAGTCGATTTTTGAAGACATTATTTTGCCTATAGTTGCCATTACATGGACCAACGCTAATGAAAACCAATATGCAACGAAGGGTAAAGATTTTAAGGTGATGTGCGAAGTGACAGCCGAACCTCCGCCTTCAGTAGATTGGTTTAAGGAAGGAACTCCTGTAAGTATTTTATTGACTTAAATAATAGCAAAAAATAAATAAATAAAAAAAATGTGAATACAATTAAACGTTATGTTTTTAGATTGCGACCGGAGATAGATACGTCATTCAGACGAATGGTTTGCTAATAAAAGGCGTAGAGGAGAGCGACGATGGTACATACACGTGCCGAGCTGTCGTCATCCAAACTGGTGAACTTGCTGAACGGAATATTAAACTTGAGGTATGTAAGAAATTGTACGATATTTAACTAAATGTAATATAATATTCGTAAAATAGGCAGCAAAATACGTTTTCTGGATATATTTATTTGTTGGTGATATCAGTAATGGGATAGTCGTAATAAAATAAAATTTGCTTAACTTATTTAAATCCATTTTTTATTAATCTAAAGCTAATGCTTTGTTTGGTATATTGGTAGTAACGTAAAATTAGTTCCATCCAATATTATAAATGCGAAATATTGTGAAAATGTTTCAATGTTAGTTAGAAGTAAAGACAAAAACCGTTGAACGGATTTGGATAAAATATGCCACGTGGATAGACCATGTCCAGGAGTAACATTTTTATTCCGGTAATTTACTACGATGGGAAATAATAGATATTATTTGTCAGATTTTTAAATAGGCGAAGCTGGGGTCGTATCTGTGGCATTATGACTCACTACAGGAATTTTGTAGCGGGAAAGATTTTTCACGCGGTCGAAGCCGCGAGCAAGACCTAGTAATGAATAATACTGGATGTAATGAATTATAAATAAAACGACGTACATCAAGTAAATTTGATATTTTATCCTATATTCCCGGAACGACAAACATTAGAGTCTCGTCTCATAATCATATTTAGTGGGAGGGAAATGGTACTATGATAATATAAAAATATTTTTTCTTATAGTCACTTTCTTTAAAATAAATACATAACATTTATTATACTATACCTGATCACCATCGTGGCAAACATCGCTATGTTTAGAAGGTATTAATATTTTATGTGGTTGCAGGTTTATACTGCACCAGAAATGGAAGAGCGTGAATCAAGGGTTGAGATCAAAGAAGGAGAATCAGCAGCCATTACTTGCAAAGCTAGAGGCAAACCTCCACCGAGGTACACGTGGATTAAAGCTTCCACTCGCGAGGTAAAATACTCCTGTACAATTTTAATTTCATACTACCTAGTTAAAAACATTCATAAGTCGATTAAACAGTAAACAAAAATAGATACAGCAAATTTTAAAGTATTTCTTTTCCTATTTTAGAACTTGGCGACGACATCAAGATTTAGCGTAAACGAAATTTCCGGTCTCCTTACATTTGATAGAGTCGAGGCGGGAGACTACGGGAAATACATTTGCAGCGCTGTTAACAAAGCGGGACAAAACGAAACTGAAATTGAAGTCGAAGTACTTGTTAAGCCGAGAATTTTCGAGTTGAAAAACACAACTGCTCCCCAAACACAAGAGGGCAGGCTGGAATGCAAAGCCACCGGCCGGCCGGCGCCTAGGATTAGCTTCCGTAAACTGAGCAATTCGGATCGCTTTTTGAATGGACCTAATGATGGCGGCAGGTTCGTTTGGTTTTGTTTTTCGATCCACTTCATTTTTGCCTGTTGGAAGTGATTTTCACTGTTTATTTACTTTGTCGATTTGTAGTAAATTAATTAAATTCAAACTGAATATTTTATAGGATCACAATTGAGACTAGCAGCAGGCAAACAGGTGACCAGATGGAATCTACCGGAGTTATTACTATCTCCACGCTGAACAGAACCGATGATGGCCTTTATGAATGTGTTGCTGAAAATGACGGTAAAGACTTTACATTCGAATCAAACCTTAATTGCCGTTACATTGATTTAATCGGCTTGCAATAATATATTTGAAGTGTTCTGAAATGTTAATTTTGAACGATTATTTTACTATTATTCTAATAATTAGGTGGTGAGGCAAGGAGGAATGGCCATCTAACGGTTGAATTTAAACCAAGCTTTGAACACATGCCTACAGTGCCTATCTGGGCTATGAACAACCAACCCGTTAATCTCAGTTGCATTGCTGAAAGTATTCCCAACGCTACCATCAAATGGAAGTAAGTAGAGATCGTAGTTGAAAGGTCTTTGCCTTAAAATGATTATTTTTGCCTGAGATTTAATTTATCGAAATAAGGAAATATTTCGATTAAAACCTGTCATATTTTGTAAATTTGGAATATAGTTCCGAACGGATAGTATCACTTAGTATAAAACAAAGTCGCTTTCTCTGTCCCTACCTTTGTATGCTTATATCTTTAAAACTACGCAACGGATTTTGATACGGTTTTTTCAATAGATAGAGTGATTCAAGAGGAAGGTTTATATGTATAATAACATCCATTAAATAGTGGAGAAATATTGCACCCGTGCGAGGCCGGGGCGGGTCGCTAGTTTTATAATATTTTTTTACTATAATGATAATTTTTTTATGTTGTAAGGTTCCGTGAACTTGATTTGGTAGAGAGCCCACATGTGAAGATTTTTGGCTCTGGCCCTATAAGCTATATTACCATCACACCTTTGGACCAAGATTTGTTCGGAGTATACAAATGTATTGCCACCAATACCCACGGTGAAGCCGAGCATATCATTCAGTTTAGACGAGCTTACCCTCCAGGCGCTGTTGTGCAGGTAAGAGAGTTTACTACTCTTTAATAAATCTGATTGTAAACGTGTAAACGAAAAAACATGTGCTAAAACAACTTTTTTTTGTTTGTGCTAAGGTCTGCACGTATTCAATGAAACGATTCATAAAATTGTACCAATAACATTATTACTTTGGGTCCACACACTGTTCTGACAATGATAATCTAATTTTTGCAGGCTAAACAAGAAATAATAACTGCAACGTCGGTCACGTTCGGTATTGTGGGACCTGCTGAAGAAATGGGTCCTCCAATATTGGCTTACACAGCTCAATATAAGGAAAATGGCAATTTTGATTGGAATCTTGCGCAGAATCGGACGTGGTCAGCTAACTCCAACTCCCTCTACGTCGTCGAAAATTTAAGACCCATGTTCACATACGACTTTAGGTTCGCAGCTGCTAACCAGGTTGGAGTTGGTGCGTGGGGTTCCCCTCTAACAGTTATTATGCCTAGGAGGTAAGAAATCGCTGCTGTTACAATATAAAATAAATAACCTTCGCAATCAATCAACTGTTGACTGTGAACCGCTATGACTAATCATAAAAAAACAGTGTAAATGATATAGCGTTATTTTATAGGTCGCCACCCGAACAACCAAAGTGGAGGGAAGATATTAGCTCTGAATCACTCATTCACGGCAATTATGCGGATCGGTATGAACTGAAGTGGAAAGTGCCGGCTCATAACGGTGAACCCATCGACCTGTACGAAATACAGTACTGCCCTGTAAGTAGCACTTGCTCATAAAACAAATATCTATAATGAAATTCGATGTAATATTTATTCGTTTACTTCATCAGGTCTTAAAAGTAAGTGGTGACTGGCGAGTGGCCGACGAGAGTCTGTGTGTGAAGGAACAAATTGAATCGTTTGAAGTGATCAACTACGAGGTGCGAGGTCTCCGTCCCGACACTCGCTATCGCATGCATTTACGGGCTCACAACGTGCTCGGGTTTTCTCTGCCTGCTCAACTATATGTTCAAACC
The DNA here is from genome assembly GCF_014839805.1 of Manduca sexta. Taxonomy (NCBI): domain Eukaryota; kingdom Metazoa; phylum Arthropoda; class Insecta; order Lepidoptera; family Sphingidae; genus Manduca; species Manduca sexta. The sequence continues at coordinate 8,126,977 of NC_051125.1, read as the reverse complement.
GCTCTTGGTGAGTACAACAGTGAGAGTAACGAAGTACCTCGGCAGCCAGGTTTCTATGACGTCACCGCGTCTGAAGCCTTAAAGCCCTCCTCAGCCATCATCACCACCTTTTGTGTTCGTATGCTCATAATGTCTTTTGTTTTGTGTTTGTTTTTGTGAACTGCAAGTATTTTATTACTGTGTCAGTGTTTCTGTGCCCATTCCAATGATTTATTTTGAATCATGTGTACTCGTGTCGAGTGTAAGCAACGAAGTTTTATTTTGCTACTTTTAACTTGCTATTTTAATATTTTGCTTTTTATGAGTACAATTATTTAAGACTTCTGCTGTTAACCAGATATTATTTAACACTGATTATGTATTTTTTAGCAAATCAACTCCTTTGTTTCACTAGACATTATGATGCTTTTCGATTATATTGTTACATCTTGCCCTTACGATATAAGATATGAAATAGGTACAAAATGACGACACTGAATTGTGCAAATATTATAGTGTGTGATTAAGTTATTTTAATTTCGTAGTATTTTTATTCTTGGCATGTTAATTTGGATTTTGTTTTTCACAAATAGTTGTTATTATTTTTTGGTATTATTGCTTTAGTAGTGTATTAATATGATTTCAAAAATGTACAATAATTAACATAATTTCGAATTGAAGAGTTTTATTATGTTGGTGTTAATTTATTAATAACGGTAAGTTTAATTACCTATACTTTATTTTTGTTTCTTTTTTAACATTTTCCTTTAGTTTTCGTTTTCGATTCTACATAATTATCATTATAAATATTTTCTAGGTAACCCAAACGGATGTTCAAGCCATCTCAGATTGGCTCACGCTAAAATGGATGTTATGGCAGTGCTATTCGCGTTCTATTTAATATATTAATGTTAGCTTAATAATATTAATCATTTAAAATTACGAAAGTCTAAAGACTACTGTTGTTACTAGGAGAAATACTTGTTGTGATAAAACAATTGGTTGATGTGTAAATATTTAAGACGTGATTTATGTTCAAATATGATTTGTTTCCAAATGGACTAGACATTGTATCAATTCAAAGTAATATCCTCTGTTTCCGATTAATAGATATTTTAAATTAGTGCCAAATATACTATGTCTAGTATTCTATAAAGTATGTAGGTAGTTAAACGGCTAATAAATTAACACTGCCAGAATAAGGAATCGTAGCGTTAATGCCAAGATAATGCCAAAAATATGGCACCCAGTATATCGTAATATAGAAAATCATTAAAGGTTAATAAGATTTGTGTACGAATTTTTGATGACTATTTTGTCTTTTTGATATAGATTATGTAATATAGAGTAAAGATTTGCGAAGAAATTGTCCACGATGTGAATGACTGTGAAGATGAGAACGGTAATACGATTGTATAGCACTGCGAGGCAAATACATTAAGTTAATATAATATAGTTAGCCAAAAATTCTTCTTGAACTACGAAGCGTTTGAATTGTGATGTTTTAGCAGAAAGAAATGACCAATGTGAAAAATAATAAATGTTTTCAAAACATAAACCATTTACTACTTTCACACCGTTTTAAAATGAACGAAGAGATTTTCGATGAATGTTATCCATTTTAATATTTGATTTGTATTGAATACACGATTTATTTCGAAGCTTCATTCATTTTTATAGTAGATTATACAACCTTTATAAATATACTAGAGAAATAAAGATATCTCATGAATCTAACAAATTAACAATAATAATGAGAGATAAAAGAAAGCTGTCAAGATGCTTATCAAGAGACCAATCCATTAACCCTTTGTATGTTGACCGTTTGCCAAGTGTGTTTGTGTCATCCTGACTGAAATTTGGGTAAATATATTTTACATTAATATGATATACTTTAAATAGTTTATAATCCTGCTGCATAGTATTCTTCGGAATGTACTAATTACTTCTGCATGAACTTTGTGTACACCCCTCGGATATTAATTTGAATCACATAATCACAGGCATGTTCGCTGCATTAATGAATAACTAAGTTCTTCTAAACATTTATTTTTACAAATGATCCATGTGTTTCAATTATGATTTTATTACCATTATTAGATTGATCATGATTTTTATTTAACTGTTTCAAATGTTTATCTGATTATTTTCAAGCATGAATGGTGTAATGAAATTGCCAGATTTCATATGATTTTGGCAGTTTTACTAGGCAATCAGGTTTTCCAGTAGATATAATGTACTCTATTATGTTAAATTGTTGCTTGAAAAGGTATTCATTGCTACCTCACTAGTTGATTTATTAGTTCATGATTGTTTTAACGTGAAATAACAAACCACTAACGTACCCTTTCAAGGAATAATTGTGTTTTTGAAGGATCCAGAGGTGATGGTCAATAGTCATCCATCAAATTGTTAGCGTTATATACATTTATTTCCTTTTCTTATTGAAGTAATTATAATAGATCCCGGTATCGCTTCTATAGAATCAATTGTCATGGGGTTTGAACATTTATTTTGCGATAAAACGAATCTCACCTGGAATGTTTGCATCTTGACAACTTTTCTTTTTTAAATTATTATCGTTAATTTTAAGGTTATTTATGTATCGTTATGTTTCATTTTCATCATTCATCGTCATTTCATTTCATTCAAACCCCATTTCATTAGTGAAGGGCTTTATTAAAAGAGACTTTAATAGTTTAGTATCAGCTATAGGTGATTGGGTGCACGTTTTCTTTATCTGAGAGCACTCCCCGTTGATCACCAACATTCTGATTGTAATGAATGTCAGTTGCTGTGTACAATAATCTCCTTACTTTGCATTAACATCTGTGTACACGCCAACGCTTCGAATGTATTTATTACAATCACTTCCATGTCATCTAACATCTTCAGCTTTTATGACATGATAAACGAATGTTAAGAACAGTAAACAGGTAAATACTATGTCTGTATACATTTCAAATAGTTTTTTGTATCCCTAATCGAAAGTATGAGAAAATTTTTAAGCTGAAATGCGATTTTGTTTCGGTTTTTATAGCTCCATTAATTTTAGTTGCAATTGATTGCTTTAAAACAAAACAGACATGGTATCATATCAATACTGCTCTTACCTCTGTGGAAGCATATTTAACAAAAAGTTGTAAATCCAACAGGTGTGGGACGTTACGATTACGCTCAACCTCAGCTGCTCTCAAGCGGGGCCATTATTGGGCTCTCCTTGGCTGGAGTCATCATCTGTCTGCTCATAGTGGACCTCTTCCTTCTATGCTTTAGGCGGCAAGGGGTTATCGCCACTATATGCGGCAAGCGCGCCAAGAAACACAACGACGAGGAAGCTAAACTTGGAAGGTAAGACCATTAGCAATCCTCAAACCTTTATTCATTTGTGTTAACATTCTTCCAAATTCTCCCATTCATAAACAATCCAATAAATGTTCACGTGATGGCACATCATCGACATTATCTTTTTGAATCTTTATCTTTATGTGTTTAATTATACTAGAACCCAGGTCCTCCATTGTCCGTCTCTTAAGTGTTAGTGTCGATGAGAGATGTTTCTGCCCGCTAGTCTGTACGGTTGGCGCTTCCCGCTCCCTTATTGCAGCACGAAGCCGCGCGCGCCGCCCTCCCCCGCGCCCCTGCCGCCGCCGGTCAAGCTCGTGTCAACTCCTACGTAAGGCGCCAAACAATAGCCATACTGCCTGCATGCTTTTTGAATGGTTTAGCCCTTGTGAGGAGAACTAATGAACACGAATCTGACCAGCACTGGTTTTGATTGAAATGGCGCATACATAAGTATAACTAAGCGGGTAAATGATGAACTTTTCGCCGGGGCTGACCACACTGTAAATATTGGAGAGCAGAAATGCTTAGCGTTTTGCCTTTGTATGGTAAATAATGACGTTGGATATTAAAGAGCTTTAAATGGTCCGGTAGAGTAATTAGATTCTGCAAAATACAGTAGTGTACATATCGTAAACGCTTTGGTTATTATTACCTGTTATAAAGAGTGGAAATTATAAACATACATAATATGCTACGCTGCTACACTGAATCAATAGTATTGGTTCTACTCGGAACATCTCTTACGACAGTTTCTCGTTATCATTCCGATGTAAAATCATTTTCCTACATTTTTATTTTGTGTATATAACTTTACATATTTCATTAATTGTACGAATTTATTCAATTAAGGCACTCACTAACCCGAATTTTATTAAACAATTTATGCAATAGTGTTTATTTCAATAAATCTCATATTATATTACATTGTATTGAAATACACGCGATTAATGATAAATTGATTAAGACATTGATCATGAATATAGCACTAACATAATGTTTGTTCTTCCCCACGCTGCCTTACCACATTTGTAGTTATGTACCGACCACGCCAGTGTAAGATTTATATTCATATTTCGATGTATATACATATAACCTTGTCTTGTGCGCTGTGTGTTTGTGTTATATCGCTTCCCAATTATAATTTGCACAGATTATGCTTGTTTTGTTTACTGGCTTTCATGTCATGTATCACACAGCGTAGATTGTAAATAAATGGTGTATAAATACTAATTTAGTTTATGAATATATGATTAATGTTGATTCTCCTCGTAGAGATGAAAAGGAGCCATTGAAGGAGACAGGCGAGGATGCTATTAAGCGTAACTCGTCCGTGGAGTTCGACGGTCATCGGGTGTATGCTACGAGTGGAGGACCGATAATTGGCAAAAACTCCGCTGTCTAAGAACTAGAATATAAGGGATAATCTCATTTTTTTTATAAAAGTAGTGATGTAGCCGATTCTTTTTGCGAACATTTGTGCAGATTTTATATTGTTTATTATATTTTTATACTTATGTTTATTTCAGACTGAATTTCGCGTTAGACTTTGTATACTCACAATTTATTATAGATACGATTTGACTACATCACTCGTAGTAAAGAACAATTTTAATACATAATAACATTAATATAAGACTCATATTCATATTTCGAATAAGCTTGTGTTCATGTGACGCGCGCGCAATATTCTAAAATTATAATTGAGAATTTCTTCATAATTATCAGCTTTACTTATACGATTATATATTTTTATAATCAAACTTAATTCACTATAATCTTTGAAATATTCATAAATGTTTTTACATTGAACAGATCAGCTTCCGAGGTACAAATCGTGCCTTCTAAAGTATTTATTTATGAGGGTATTATAGGATAGGTTAGTGTATATATAATATAGGCCATCACACTATGTCACAATATTTTTTATTTATTTCACGAAATACATCTTGTTTGTCCTATAGTCACTTACTACCTCCCATTAATGATTACTTACGTTTATGCGAATGTTAGACATTGAAATTAAATTAATTTTATGGAATTTATAGCGGTTTATACTTCTTTCACAACGTTTAAAAGGCTATAGGGTTTGACGGAGAGAATTGACATGAAATCCTTTAGTTTAATTTTAATATCTGTCATTAGTTTGAAGGACAGAGAGCAGAATTATTTAAACCGTATTTTAATGAAGTCAAATGCTAAGTCCAATACAAATTGAGCATCCGATTATTACATTTTCCAGACGTTACAATGAACTATTCCAGTTGCGACAATTGGACTTACGTTTTGATGTTAATCAATTCTGTTCTAAAATATTCATTCGACACATTTTCTCTAGTTAAGACGAATTTCAATATTCGTAGTAACAAATCTCATGAATAGTTTAGTGAAGCTTGTAAATAGTATTTTAGGCTTGTAAATATCACACTTAATTGTATCGATTATTTTCTTTTCGTTCAGATAATCCTCATTAATTTAGGTGTGTTGCGGATAAAGTTTATAAGGGAGGCAAAGTAAAGATAGTCTGGAACATAACATATCTATATTTTACCAGTATGTTTTTAGACATCCAAAAATAGACGTTATTTTTTTAGTACAGAATATAAAGTCGTGTGGCTGTATTTGCCTCTCACGTATTATACATACATACATACATATATACATAAATCCTCTACAGCCATCAAAGAAAATGTCTCAGAACAACGTTTAAAGCATCTACAATAGGTATAACAGGCAAATGATGACATGAAAATAATATCAATGCTATATTTTACTGTCCACCTTACAAACTTTATAAACAACGAAATTCGTATAAATCTGACATATACAAAATGTTATCCAGTCTCATTAAACAGAGTTGCTTAAGACGCGCTTCTGTTAACTTAGGTATTTCTATAGTTCGTATAAGTTAAATAAGTACTTCGTAGAGTAAGTTATTCTAAGAATCCTATTGTTTATTGTATTGTTTTTATACCGAATTGTATTATGAAAGGAGGATGACTGTATCTCTGTTTAGACGACACGTTGAATTTTCGATCGCCTATCGTCCGTTTTCAATAAACGATTCCAATCTTAATCCTCCGATTTCAATGAACTAATTAGAATAAGTCAAACATCGTTCTGATTGGTCAATTTTCGCGATGGCGTTTAATTATCTTTTCTTGTGATTTTTGTATTCGATATAAATTACAAGAATAATGATACGGGATTTTAATGTGTCGTGTAAAAAGAGTATACTAATTGTGTATGTTTTTAACTACATTGTTCTACTTAATTTGTACTTATTCTAACTTAAAGGCCGCGCTTACTAAGTTATATACTTGTTTATTTTGTATTACACGTTAACTTATCTATTACTTATCGATATAAAAAAGTATTAAACATTTGAATAAATATATTATATAAAGAATATTTTGCGTAGGTAACTAATATGTATGGAATACAGAATTTTATAAAGTTTCAGAGCTGAAATTGTATACCTATTTATTGAATATAGTATTTTATATCATAGAAATAACGATTACAAATAAAACAGAAATGACGGAAGATTTTATTTAACCGATTCGTATATTAAAATACTTTACTGTATCACAATATTTTGTTATAGTTTGTTTTTGAACTTATTTACATAAAATATATTTTAACAACATGCTCATAATATATTAATAAATATAAAAAGGCTATTGGACGCTTAATACTTAAACAAACACTTAGGTTATCTTAAACTGTTAACACGTTGAATGGAAAATTATAATCAATTTTAAAACTAAGACTAAATTCATAACTTGCACAACCACAATGATATTTATTCTTTAAATGATAAAAAAAAATATATATACGCTATACGTAATCTAGAAAATACCATTACAATTAAAAATGAACTTTACTGTCAATAGAAATTAGGTAAGCTTTTTAAGATTACCTAATTCACTGTTCAACTGTTACATTCAACGTGTACGCTGCAAGCCATAGGTATAATACAAAGTATTTTTAACATCCAATGCACGAGATTATGTTTAGTACACTTGTAGATAAGCGTAGTGGGAAGTTATTTGAGCGCGATTTATGCTTTTATGTATGTATAGCTTGGATGTTACGGCTGTCTGTAAGCTTGGTTGAATGTACGGACGAGGCTACGGAAAACGCATTTTTATAAAAATAAATGTACTGAAAAAATATGTTGTTTTCTTTATTGTCTCATAAGTTATTTGTCTACACAATATCAAACTCTAATGAAATAAATAAACATGGAGTACAATTTTATGTTGCTAAGTACAGTAGTAAAAAGTATAACTATATCGCAGCTAGCAAATAAACTTCGCAAAGCGTGGACGCTAATCTAAATACCTCATTGGAAGGAAAGGTCTTGGTTTAAGAACAGTTATGTATAGTAAGTTGACATCATCTAAAAAATGGATCCAAAAAGTCGGTTTAAAACCAGCTGTTACATTTTTATAATTACCAGTACATACTAATATTGTCTTGAAATCTTTCGGGGAGGCCTATGTTAAGCAGTGGACTTTGTGTGGCCGATGAAGATGATGATTACATACGACTCTATAAACAAGTCTGTTATTATTTAGTTTATACTCAATACTTCATTGAAACGTTCGAGAACATCACTTATGCTGGAAATGCATCAGAAAAAAACATTTTTATTATATATGCAAAGCAAACTGACCCGCTGCACTTGATGTTCAGCGAGTGGGGTCCAATAAAATGACGACTGACGAGAGGAAATAATTATGCCGGCCTGTTGGTACCGGATATACACAGGCTGATCCCAGTACGCGACACACTTACGTGGGCGACTATGGCGGATTTTAACACCTTGTGTATGGTGGTCACTATCCAAACAGATATAAAATATCCTACCACCAGCAAGAATGTACTATTAAGTGAAACACCGGGCAAGAGTTCTCTCCTACAATATTGAGTTCTTTAAGCGTGAAGAAGCAATTAAGCACGCTGGTGTAATTGTGGTGGCGTTTGAGAGACGCTAGCGACTACTCTAGACACGTCCATTTTCCTTTTTACAAGACTGGTGTAGAACTTTGCGGCGAGTTAACTAGAAAAACTGTTTAAATCTTTAAATAAAACTGTTTAAATCTTTAAACATACTCGCAACAGTTAAAAAAATTCATAAATGAATAAAAAAAATGTAAGTAATAAAAAATTAAACCGCTTTTAAAAACCACTAAAAACAAAAAAAATAATTTAAAATAACCAATTAATGGAGCCGACGAAATGATATCACACACGGGACAAACAAGACAGCTAGTTGGAAAATATACTCACGATTTTATTCTTCATTTAAAAATATAGTTTACTTATATCATAACCTAAGATCCTAATGGTCATACAAATTAAAATGATTTTATTTTAATACGTAATTATTTACTACATTATTGGTGTTTAGTCCGCGATTTACATTTCTATAAATACATCAGTAACCACATTGCATTTTTTAATTATAATAAGCACAACATTACAAAAAATACACTGAAATCTTAGAGTTGCTCCAGCGTAAATACCTACGCGCTATGCACTACAGATGTTACCATAGTAGACTGTCTTATCAGTCTCTTCTGAAAAAATATGATCTCCTGTCATTACAATCTAGACGATCATTATTAGAAGTGCTGACTCTATTCGGTATATGCCGTAATAAATTTGACTGTTCTGATTTAGTCAACAGCTTATGTTACCTGGTCCCCCGTACGGTTCATGGACGGGAGGTGCGCACGAGACGTTTATTTGCTTCTTCTTTTTGTAAAACGAACTCTGGGGTGCGCTCTCCTCTGCACAGGATGGTGGAAACATATAATCATCAATTTGGCACTATTGACATTCTACATGCCAGCCATAGTAAATTTAAAAAAGATGTTGTGTCAATTCTAAAGAATAATTAGTTTCACGAGTTTCAATGTAGTTCTTTCTTATTTCATTTAATTTTAAATCTGGAAGTGTCTTAAAATATGTAATTTTTAAAAGTATTTACCTATGTATTGTCTGTGTTCCTTAAAATTCAGAATATTGCTCTATCGTACTTATTTTTCATACTACAATTTACTCAACGCATATCTCGCCTGCTCACAATAATCACCCAAACATCTAATTTTGAATTGTTGCTTGTGGAAAATGTTGTAGGTAGCATACGTTATTAATTTGTAAACTTAGACTAAGTACTGTATACATGTATGTTACTGTTTGTTTTCCCTGTATAAATAAAAAAAAAAAAAAAAAAAAAAACATCACATGTTAGGGTAGAATGGACAAAAGAGTTGATTTATCCTCGTTAGCGGTACAAAATGGTACGCTTTTTAATCGCTATATTATAATGTAATCTTTTAGGGGAGCCTGGGGAAACGGCCTACAATGGTGCAAATGTTACACAACACTCACCAACGTATTAGTGATGCTTAGAGATAAAGGATACTTCTATTGTTATTGAGGAGATAGGGGTATACGATTGCATTTAAACAGTCTCCAATATGACGGTTTTATGGTGCGGACATGATTTTCTTTAAAGAGAATAATTAAATTATAATAATAATAGGATTCAAATTAATAAATTACTTAGATGGCAATAAAGAAAGGAAAAAGATGAGGCTACTTTGAATGATCTTTTTTGTAATGAGTATAATTGATGCAATATTCGAATATAAAATTATGCTAAGAAGGTAAATATTTGCTTATGTTTTCTGATTTAAAAATTACTAACTTTACTGTTAATTAATGTCTTTGTATTAATTGAAAAATGATGATTGCATCACAATATAATATTGTTTTGTGTCTGATAAACGACAACACTATTTTTTCATTTTTGGAATGCTAGATATTTGACCTCGTACGTTTGCAGTTAAATTTCATTTCATACCGCGGCTGACAAAAAATATAAATACTCCAAAGCAATCCCGGATATTGACTGCTGCGAAAAATTGCGTACAGTCGCTTCCTACAATAATTGAATAAAGTGATATGTGTCCATTTGGTTTGGTTTATTCTGCAGTTTGTAATCCGGTGCAGACTGTAGATTTAAAATTTATGTTAATGATAGCCTCACCTGAATTGTTATTACTATACTGAGTGCTATTATAATTTATATGAAAGGCATATTTTTTTTTATAAAAATCAATTAGTAAATAAAACTATTATTAATTGTCGCATTATCTCCTGGTCCAAGGATTCAATCGAAGAAACGCAACGCTGTATAGTAGCAGATGTCTATACCGAAAATAGTCTCTCTCAAGATGTGAAGTTTTGTACCGTTTGTGAATTTAGTAATGGTAAAGAAATACTTACTGACTGACTCCTTCATTATATTTATTGCATGATTTAGATAATTTGTGCACATCGATAGACTATAAAGGTTACATAGCATCATATATCATAAAAAGTAATAGCTCAATTTGATGGTATAGCTATACCATCGCCAAACACGGAATAAACACGATCAAAATTCTTATAATTTTCATACATGAGCGTTGAATGAATTATAGAAAATAAAATATTCTCCCTTTTTCTCACCAAAACAAAGAAGACAATTATCCGCGACATCATTAATTCCCCAACTTCCCCACTGGAATATATCGATGGAGTAACAACACTACTGATAAAAGCCAGCGTCACGCTCGCAAACAGTCAACCACTGTGGTTTAATACATTTCGAGTTTCGGACACACAATGACACACCCTACTGCTCGATAATTTATGTTTTGCAACTTTTAAGGGGGACCAGGCGTGACGTATCTCGGCGGATAGCGTGGGGTGTAACGAAGTTTGTAGAAAAATATTGTCTTTTCCTTATCTAGGATTGATATCTGATTCATTTCTGATGGAATAAAGTGCATTTCGTTGCAGTTTATTTGGGTTCAGAAATTTGTTTTTGTTTATGGGTTAGAATAGGATGCGGTTATTTATGTCTATAGATCAATTTATCAGAAATATATTTCTTTCCATTGTAAGTCCCTTTATGCAACTATGAATATAATTAGACCAGTATAATTATTATATTTATAATCAATATAATTTTAAAATTTTTCTAACCCGCGAAATTTTCAAAGGACTACACTGTGCTGTGTTATTCATTTACTGTGTTAGAATAAATAAAAGTCATGGCTAAATTACGCAGCACTATAATAGTTACTATCCCTGTATTAGATACGGGACTTCTATACCACTGCGAGACAATGTAAATTTAAAAAATCCCTACGCAGTAATATCCAATTAGCACTAAACATGTGGTTACCCCACACTAAGCCCTTATTGGTTATAGATGCAACAATTAGGGCGGGACACGCGGCCCGGCTTACGGCTCATACTTCCTTTTAAATAATTACCCCGGTAGCAGATGATACGGATTAGCCCCGCGCCCCGTGTGTACACGCCCTAACAACGTATGAAAACTTAAAATCCTCAATATTAATTTATGTATCGGTTTCTGATGAATTATACATACATACATAACATCACGCATTTATCCCCGAAGGGGTATGCAGAGGCGCAACTAGGGCACCCACTTTTCGCCAAGTATGTTCCGTCCCATGATGTGATAGGGGGCGAGCCTATCGCCATATCGGGCACAAATTCCAGACTCCGGGCTGATACTGAGCAGAAAAACCCAAATATCACTTTGCCCGACCCGGGATTCGAACCCAAGACCTCAGAGCGCTATTGTACCGGACATGCAATACAACTACGCCACCGAGGCTGATGAATTATCTTATATTAAAATAATTGCAGGCGCCATTTATATTGGTGTCATTTTTCGTACTTATTCCTCATTAATGTTAATATTGACAAATTATGATAATTAAAATTAATATGTAATAACATTTTCAATCAACCGGTCTGTTGAGTGTGTCACTGAAAAGATAATTGGTCAATTGTCAGAGATCAGACAGATTTTAATTAGTTACACGTTAATTGGTTTTGAAAGTTATTAAACTTTCAAATAATTAAGATAGATAGTACTCTACAAAGAGCTTACATAGTTTTTAGAAATTTATCACAAATTATGCTACTAATTCAAAGTAAAGAAATCCTACATATAGAAGTAGCATCTTCTAGATGCAATCAACAATCCCTAACACGGAAACTTGGCAAAAAGCTCAAAGCTTCAGCACGAGATCATTAAACTTGAAGGTAGAAAACTTCAAAGACAACAAAATGCAACGAAACATGCTCAAAACAAAGTACCCACAAACAAAGACCGGCTTATAAGCTTATTACGTTGCAAAACTGAGGCTTACTTGTCGAGATTTGCGTTCACATTGATTCTGAATATCGCTGTTTTGGGACTTTCAAAACTGGACAGCTACTTTGAACTACCCAGCAATATAGTTAAGATATAAACAGCTAGTTTTTAAAACAAGAAAATTTTCTACGACCCGCAGTCATGTAACAAAAAGATTGGGAAGAAAGGCATGCCTATAACTGTTGAACGTTTTATATCAATTTAGCTGGCTGATTTTGTATGTCATTGAGGTTTCCATAACGATGGAAGATAACAAAAACAAGAAAATGATGTTACTTTTGTACATTCGATGTAGCGTAACCTCTGCTAATAGTAAATAAACTATCCTGTTCATTAATTTTAAGGGTGTTATTACTCTACTACATATCCCATTCCTAATAATAACTGTCCAATAATTTTAATTAAGCACGAAATTCAGCTGCTAGAGTAATTGTGATATGTTGGACATAAGTCTTAATATACCCATCCGAAAATTCATTTTCATCTGATCAATCCTGAACACGTACACTAATTCCAGCTTCACTCACCGCAACACATCCATAATATGTAAATAAACAGCCATTAACTCAGCACTTAACACGATTATACTGAATATTGGCTGTACAGGATGCTCCGTAATCACATTATACGTTACTTAGATCGGCGCTCTATCAATTTAGTTCAGATATTGACGTCCCTATGGCGATATGCTATCCATCAAACTGTCGACTATCCCAGACATGCCGGTGGGGTGATAAAATAACGCCTGGGGATAGGGTTGTCAAACATGGTCATATTTTTTTTGTTGCTGAAGCGTTTTATAGCACCACATATATATTCCAGAATGAAAATTACCTGGTACATATAAAGCAATAGACAAAAAAATAAATTCTATTGTTTATGTCTGTTCTTTAATGTTTTTTAGTGAACATGTTTGTGTTTGTTTCATGACGATGCTGATGATAAAAAAAATCTAGATGAAATTAGATTAAGGCGAACTAGAAAGATGCTGGTATTTAAAGTGAGAGCTTTAAAGCACTTAGCTGTCTTTCGAACCCACAAACTAGGCAAATTAAATAATTTTCACTACAATAACAAGTACATACGTTGTTTGAGGAGTTGTGGCTGCATGGACATTGGGGATTTAGAGTACCTCTTGCATTTCATGACAGTATTTTTTTGTATGGGTTCAGATAGTATGTGGAATGCCGAGAGATGATTTCCTCTCGCCAGTAGACTTAATTATGACGATCTATTTAAAACTGGATATACAGAGTCTGATCCTGGTGAGTTACGCGTCGTCGTAGTCGCTATCCTGGCGAATACCATTATTCTATCAGAGGTCGTGTTCCTCGAGACATTGGTATTGACCAATGTCGGTGGTAGTGTGGTCAGTGACAGAATTATACGTGCTGCAGATAATGTTGTCTACAACTTGCCTCTGCCATACAACTGATTTTATCTCAATCAAAATCCTCAAAATATCTCCAAAGCTAAGATACTTTTTGTCTAAAGAATTAACATAGGTACAACGCAAAAAACGCTTTGTTGTTCATAAACATTTTCTACAGCCCCGTAACCTTTAACTGGCAATTTAACGTTTCTTTAATCATTGTTAATATGCGATTGTGGTTTTATCAACGAGATCGTTACCTTAGTTACCTATTTATTTTACATAAAAAGGAGCGCTGGCTTTTATACAAAGGGTTTAATATCGTAGAGTCGAGTAATATCTGAAGGCTTTGCACCTCGGCATGGGTATTTAAGGAATCTAATCTACGCTCCCTTGCCGACTACAGTAACTTTATAAAGGTTTCCAACAAAGGTTATCTAAATTGCCTATTGATTGCAGCCTAGGTATTACTAAACAATTTAACGGTATGAATGGAATTTATTTATCAATTGTCTCGTGTTTAACGGATCATGCTTTTAGCCTCGGGGCAGGAAGAGGGTTTTATATCTATTAATTGTGTTATTAATTTTATCAAGAATTTGTTTGCCTTATGTGTTAGTAGGGGTGCTTATCATATATAGGACACTATTTGAATTTGGAATGCATTGCCTAATCCGAGAAACGATCTCATAAATTTATCAACAGTACTTTATTGCATACTAATTTATGAACATATATGTATATTTTAGTTTACACTTTGTACACATGGTATACAGGCGGACTTAATGCCATGGGCATTCTCTCCCTGTCAACCTTGGGGTGACTAGGAGAGAACTATATATCATAACTATACTTTGTATTATATTTATATCATGCAGTATCGTGTATACTGACTGTGATAAAGCCAAACAGTGATTCAAAAATAACCCAGTATGAATAAAGTGTCTTAGTTTAAAGAATTGTATCAGATATAAAAGTTATATAGCACCGGAGCTAGATAATGGGCTGCGGAAAGGAGGTAGTTGATAAAAATGGCCCGCCATCTTTCACTGACGTGCTATGAGCTTGGCGGTGTTCTCCTGACACTGTAATAATTCCACAGTTATTTTTCTTTTATAACTTGAAATAGGAGATGTGTTAGACTATACAGGAAATATTTTGTAAGTTATTTTCGCGTTGTATGAGGCGTTCAGAGTAAATATTTTCGGTAAATAAATAATTATATTAGAAATGTTTTACTTACGTTCAGTAAGTTAAAATATTTGATGATTTATTTTTAAAACGGCAATTTCGAGTTGAGATTTCATGATTTCTACATCTAAAAGATTAAACGTATGAAACTTTCAGAGTAAATATTTTCAATGTAATCGTAAGTAAAATCATTTGATTTATGTTTAAAACGACAATTTACAATTAAGATTTTATGATTCCTACATGTAAAAATTTTATATAATGACGAACCCTATATTTTATTCAAATCAGTCACCATGTGTTTATAGTTATATTTTGCGCATGTCACCCTTTCCAGTGACGTCACCGGGCTGATCACTCACAACAAATTAAACTTTTTCCGCCTGAGTTATTGCGCGGGATTGGATGGGGTCTGCTCTCCGTCTAGACGCAGACAAGTTGGAAACAATTAGTCATAGGATTATATTGTTTGCTTGATATTAAATCGTTTTGATTGAAGTTCTTGGTACTATTATCTTATGTGGGCTTACCAGCGTCTTTGTTATTGCGAAGGTGTATTGAAGAGATGGTGAAAAACATAAACAAAATCTTGCATTAATTTAGTCAAAGGGTAGATATAGTTTGCAATTTTGGTAAATTTGGTTGTTTGCTAGTCAGTCAAGATAAATTTGATAGATTTGTTTTTTAGTTTATATCTCCTTATTATAATAGAGGTAGACTAGACTGGACTTCTACTACAATGTTTGCCAACTTAGGTTTGTTTTTGTGAACTGAAAATGTTACATAGAATTGCTCTAATGAGCAACCTTAGTAGGCTTTAATGAGCCAAATCTATAATCTGATGTTCATATGGCTAATGGTACTAATTAATATTTATTAACCACCATTACAAGACATGATTTTCAAAGGGCACATTCGAACATTAGTGGAATGGTATCGCGTATTTGTCCAGTCCGCGGAACACAAACAAGGGACGCTGGATTATGACGTTAGTCTAATTGAACCTTATATTTGTGCTCAAAACAACTGCCCCTGCTTCGTGGCGGTGCATACAGTATGCGTTTTATGTGGAAGGATTAACATCGGATTAGTAATTGCTTTCATGTAAATTTGGGAGTAAAAATGTTTACCTCTGTGTGCTTTCTCAGCATAAAGGAATAAAAGTGATCCATAGCTGATTTTCGGCATCAAACTGTAGATCTCTTTCATTATCCGTTAATAAGAACCTCATTCAAGTAATTTATAAATAAGGAGTCTCAGAACTGTCCTGATTAGGGTTTATTATTTATGCTTTAGATTTACAAACTAATACAAATTAATTCATTTAAAATTTAACGATACACAGAAGGTTTTCGAACGCAAAGCAAGCGGTTAAGACTCGGTTGTTCACTGCATCTTCGCCTCCTTTATACTCTAAGATGGTTGTCTATTTAAAATTACCTCAAAGCGAGGCAAAATTACCCTTTTCGCTGCAACTACTTACCAAGATATTAGCCCTTGTTAAATACATTTTAGTGAATGGTAGTTGTGAAGTAAAATTTCTCGGCGACCGTCGACAGAAATAAATTACGAAGCTTGTTATTTTACGAGAGATTTAGTATTACCACGCGAATAAATTTTAATTAATCTTACAGAAATCAGTTCTTCAAAAACCGCTTAATTTTTAAATGATCAATATTAAAAGTACTATGCTTGGATTTAATTAGATTTAACGAATTTAAAATTCAAATTTCGCATTCTAAACATATATTGCTTTCAAGTTCAGTTTTATTCTATTGACTCAGTATACTTCTAAATTTAGTCAAAATTTCAACCGAAATTCACGGGTATATCGAGCGAAAGTGCGGCATTAACCGTTGACCAAACACCATTCAGAATCGTGACCCTCGCGCAGATGGTCAAGCAATTGACCGGATCTATTTGAAAGGAACACCAACCGAATATTGGCCAACGACAGATGTTATTTGGATTTCAATAACATTCTCTGTTATTGGTAAATGTATGAATTGACTGATAATAGCACACAATTACAGATTTTTTGCTTGTTTAGTTGTATTTAATTTATAATTATAAAACATGGATATCTACCAAGATTGATGGTAGGTATCTCGTATGCAAAGGGTCGTCTTGTTTGGTATCACGGCAATGTCTATTTTTACCACCAAGCAGCAGTGGACATGCACTGTTATATTCCGTTTTTGAAGACGTTGTAGCCAATGTAATTACTAGGCATTATGAGGCTTAACATCTTATGTCTCAGGGTGAGACAAGCAATGGAGTGCCACGCAGTACTTTGTAATTTAAAGTTCTATATGGTGTCGCTTCTATCTATGGGTGGTCGTATCGCTTACCGTCAGAGCGGCACGCTCGTCTCGTCATTTAAATGCTATAAAAAGGCATAGAGTAAATAGAGTATTGTACAGACTTAGTCGGTTTTATATTTTTGGGCCATATTATTCGGCTTCGAGGGCCTTATTAGCATTTTAACAGTTCTTTCCACAACTTTGTAGAAGAAAAAGTTGATCGCGGTAGCCATTAATTTAGTAGAAATTGGATTTAAGTTAACCGCTGTTACATTATAAACCTTTTTAAAACTGTTACATAAGTTGTCTAAACTTTTTAATTTTATTTATAAAAGGCGTTATAATAGAAACATTGTATCACAGTATTTAGCTGCCTTCACTTAAAGAATTCGAGATAAAATAGTTAGCAATATCACATTCTATACATATAGCATAATTAAATAATAATAGTTACACAATAATATTATGAAATATTGTTACGAATCATGATCAAATAATATATATAACAAACGAAAAGACGAGACTTAAAAAATCGTAATAACGTTTCATTAAAAACTATTTTGTTACGTACATTTATTTTGAGAAACAGCAGATTACAACATGCATAACGAGCTGCATGATGCAATGTAATGTGTAATAATAATAACCTAGTGCTAAAAACAATACATCATTATTAGACCAAAGGGTAACATGTATTCCAGGGGTAGTCCAATTTGTAACGTGCCAATGGCACACCCAATCGGCAGGATTGTGACCACAGAATGGATCGTGACACGTATAATCCAACGACAATACCATTTCACACGACACAATACATTAGCGCATTCGACAACGTACTATTGTTGCGTAAACTTAAGTTTTGTTGACGTGTGTAAATTATTTATTGTATGGATTGAGAGCAGTGCGTTAGTCGTCAGTAGTGGGTAAATAAGGTTCAAATATTGCAGTATATAGTTTAATATGTGAATTTTGTGTCTAGCTTTATGATTATGTACCTGTCTTCTGTATCTTCGTGTCTCTACGCTCTCTCTCACTTTCTGTCTATCCTAATAATCTAATGACAGTATGTATTGTACATATTGCCTACATAGTTAAGATTCATTAATAGATTTTTAATTTTTTTCTTTGCTTCACGCACGGGTAATGCTTTAATAAAGTATTTATTATAGATATGCGGGGATAAAACACGGACAAGCGCCTAGCAAAAGTAGTCTTGTGTTTTGGGACCGTAGCCTTAAATTTATATATAATAATATGAGCCCTATAATAATACTGTCCCACCGCTAGGCACGGGCCTCTACTACTAAGACGGATTAGGCCTTAGTCCACCACGCTGGCCTTGTGCGGATTGTTGGCTTCACACACCCTCAAAATTCCTATAGAGATTTTCTCAGGTATGTAGGTTTCCTCAAGATATTTTCCTTCACCGTTAAAGAAAGCGATAATTCACAAAGAATAATCACACATAATCTTAAAAAAGTAAGAGGTGGGTGCTCTTGGGTTTTGAACCTGCGGACATTCAACTTGGCAGTCCGTTCCACGTCGAACTAGGCTATCGCAGCCTTAAATTTCCTGTAATTTAATTGTTCTATAACACACTTTTATAACCATTTTACTCGTCTGTAAAATTACCATCAAGACATCTGATAACTTCCACGCTCCCATGTCGTATTTCAAAATTTTATTACTTCGTTATGTAAGTAATATTTTATCTTCCGAACACAGCTTGCTTATGGCAATCTTAGAGCTATATAAATTATGCAAATTCAGAACGTTTGGCGGGAATTTTCACGTTTTATAATGAATCTTTTCGCATAAAGTCGACGTGCGCCTTAACTAAAGCAAGTCATAAACACGAGCCCGTTTTTGGACTAAAAGTGGAAATAAAAAAGTAAACGAACACATAAGGTACCCTAGGGAGGTAGTTTGATGGGGTCACGTAGGAAAACTTTTTCTGTATTTAGCGGGAGGACGGTACGAATTTTACTGAAATTGAATTATACGGGACTTATTTTTGGATGGTTACATAAAGGTATTGGTTAGATATTTCAATTATGCATTTGATTCTGTCGTGTTTGGATCCTCTTACATAAAAATATGTACTGTAAAATCCATATTGTAGTAGATTAATTAATTAATTAATTAATTAATTAAATTAAGAGGCTTACGTGCTGTTTAAGGGAGAGAGAGTAGAATGGCGTTGTGTAGTCGGTAGAACGGTTTAAACCGGTGAGTTTGGCTGAAATCCGTAAACGGATTTCTACGTGTAAAAAAAAGATTAAGCAAGAAGGTGAGATGGAACGAGAATGGGACTTTGATGATCTTGATATTTATATTTTTAATACAAAGTAAAACGTATTACTTATTTGTACTGTAAAATGTTATCTATGTGAGTTTACGCTCGGCCAAAAATTTGGTCCGCCAGCCGCGCCGCCGCGGGGCGTGTGTGTGGTGTATTACTGCCCAGTGGTCTGTGTCCCTAATCCCACAATCGCTTATAAAGTATATAAATATAATGTGACTTTAGTATCTGTAATTTGGTAGCTAGCAATGTAAAGGACTTTTATTTCATAACTCCTGTTATCAACCTATACTGTATTTAGAGAAAATAAAATCTAATATCTCTGCCGTATACAACACAGTTGCAAGAACAATGGTATAATTGGAACGTAAATTAATAATTTTTTTCGGTATATGCCATATTTTTATACATTTTCATTATGATTATTCACTATTATATTATGTTTCAGAAGTTTTTGTTCAATATATCCAATATATATTATGTTTATACAAAATTATGATTACATTATTATAAACACGATTACTTCCTAACTACTGCTTCTAACCAACAATTGTCTTAGCACTAGTCATCGCAAGAATTCGCAACCCCTTTATTTGGCAATAAATTTTTTATGCGGCATTTATTTAAGCAAGTTGACCCTTGCGAACGCGTTTACAAACTTTATAATTTAATTACAACACCCTTGGCTGCCATTGTCGGTGCACTTAGCATAACAAACGAAGATTCTCACCCGTCAGATGAAAATTTTGGCGATTAACTGACTATAAGTATGTTTTCTTGTATTCTACGTTATACTTAATATTAATTTGTTACATTTTTGTTGTTACCTTAGAAACATGTAGTGGTTCATGTTAATTTGGATATGTTTGTTTTGTGGTTATTTTTAATTAAAATTAATTATTTATGCCCTACTTTCTATGATGTCAAATCTTAGTTTGGAAAAAACATTTTTTTAATACGAGCTCGGCAAAGTGACCCACTGCACCTGATGGTAAGTGGAGTGGGATCCAATAGAATGTCGACTGACGAGAGATGATTACCCTTCGGCAGTTGACACAATTATGTCGGCCTATTGACGATAGCCTAGTTGGGTGTGGAACGGACTGCCAAGACGAATGTCCGCAGGTACAAATCCCAAGGGCACACACCTCTGACTTTTCTAAAAAATCATGTGTGTATTCTTTGTGAATTTATAGTTCGCTTTAACGGTGAAGGAAAACATCGTGAGGAAACCTGCACATCTTAGAAGTTCTCTATAGGAATTTCGAAGGTGTGTGAAGTCTACCAATCCGCACTAGGCCAGCGTGGTGGACTAAGGCCTAATCTCTCTCATTAGTAGAGGAGGCCCGTGCTCAGCAGTGGGCTAGTATATAATACAGGGCTGATATTATTTATTTTTATTATTGGAACTGGATATACAGGCCGGTGCCAGAACGCGACACACTTACGTGAGCCGCTATGGAGGGTTTTAACACCTTGTGTATGGTGGTCACTATCCGATCGGATATAAAATATATCCTATCCTATCACCAGCAATTTTTATTTATCTTATGTAGCAATTGCACTTGCTATAAAGCTCTCAAAACTAAACCTAACCTCTCTCCAAGCTCTCTAAACAAACCTTCATATCGATGGCTCCTATATAAACTATCGTATCTGAATAAATACCGATTTTCACTTTTTTAGCCTTCCGTTATATTCGTACTGTTTACTACCAAAGCAATTACAATACACAAATCTTCATTTATTATATTTTTAGATAAGTTCATTTCGGAGCCTTTGATATGTATGTACTTAAATATCAAGCCACTAACATTACCAATAAAAAAAAGTTAATAACTTAGAAAAGATTTAATACCTGATAAATAATACCAGAATGTAAAGTAAGAAACTAAACATCCGGAATTGAAGTGCAAATGGTGAGGGCCTCGGAAATGTTCTAATTCACTCTCAGCTCGCAGCTGGGCTGGATCTACGGTTATGGTCTCGTCTACCCACCTGTGAAAACATTTAGCGAGATTTAAGAACCATGTAGGTACTACTACGCTAGTGTCAAGTTTTACATAAAAGTGTCAAATGATAGTGGACATTTCTGTGAATAATTGTTAACTTGATAAAAGATTAAATGCTAATCTAAAGGTAAATTTTAATGAGTTATTAATTAACTACGAATATAGAGTAATCTAATTCATTAAACATTCCACGAGAAATATTTAAAAGCTTTAATCAATGTGGATACTAAAATTTATAAAAATAATATATTTTCTGAATAATTCTACTATATTCTAATTCGTTCTTTCTAATTTAGTTATCTTTCATATTTGTGGATTTACTTTAGAAAACCATAATATAAGTATCATTTACAAACCAGTCTCAACAATTCAAAACAAACGGCAACAATTTAAACGCCTTATGAAATATAATAAATGGGAAACATAACAGAATTCCGAGCACGTCCGACCGCTTCCAACATAGTGCATTTACTGGGAACTTAAATAACATGCATTTTAGTGTACACAGGATGCGGCGCGTTAGAACTTTGAATACTGAACCTATAACGTTAAACGCACTGTAAGCACTTAGTGCATTAGAAGACGAAGTTATTAGCGTGTGTTAGCCTAATGGAAAACGTCTGCCGTGCGAGGTTGCTATAACAAATTATTCAGGCGCTTCGCGGTGATACTTGGATCTTTAAGTTATAGTGGTCCGGTTTTATTGTTGTACTTGCCTGCATTATTGAGGTGTTCTGCAATTTGATTAATAGTTCATTGGTATTATAAATGTTTGTGATTTAGGTATTTATATGAATTTGTTTACTATAATAATAATAGGTATGTAGAGCACATAGTTCGCAGAACTGACAGCAGATGGATAAAAAAGTTCTCGAATGGAGATTACGTACCGGCAAGCGCAGCGTTGGACATCCATCTGCTTGTTCTTCTTCTTCTTTTGTATTATGACTGCCACCGTTTATATTTCGGTGATTTTGTCAATGTCGAGTGATAATAACAGATACAAAACAAAAAGAGGCTAAACAACAGGTAAGAAATCTCCATTTTCAAATATATATTTTTTTCTTTTACAACTTGATAAAGATCTTGAGAACACCTTGGATGCAGGCCGCTTTTGCCAGGACCATTTGGAAATCTTCAGGTCTACGTTCAGCAGTGAACTTCATGTAACTGATAATGACGAATGATCATATTAATAAATAATATGTAGATTACATGTCCATCTAATTATGATTATGGAACGAATTATTTCGGATACCATATGATAACAATTAAATCAAATTTCTCTGAACAATTTCTTACTGTAACATACTTATCCCCGTTTAACACATAAAGAGCCTTATTTGAACAAAAGCGAACAACATCAAAAAGAGCTCTTTGGATTTCATTGGAATCCAATTATGCAAAGACACATATCATTATCGCGGCAAAAGGGAACCATTCTTTCATACAATTCTTTTTCTGAAGTAATATTTAATTTTATGGCGCGGAAAAAGCGTTGCGAGGGGATCCCGCAAGGACAATGGTATGATTTGTTACACGGCCCGATATCATCTGCCTACGAAATTATCATCTTAGGGTGCAGATATAAGAGACAAAAATAGTGCAGAATACAGTTGCATTTTTATGTATTACTATGTATAATGTACTTCTGTGTAATATCTGGAATCATCATAGTCTAAACAAATATACAATTTATTGTAGGAGTGGTTTTAAATTCTTTTACACAATCGTTTAAGCTAAATATTTATGGGCCGTATTAATGGATGTAACTCAGTTTCGCTCAGAATTATGATATCAGTTGAGATGCTGGCAAAATCAGCATCGTAAGGCCGTCACTATCTAAAAAACAAATATCAACAACATCTTAAATTATATCTTAAGTCGCAGCATATGACTGATTATAACAACTTTATTTTGTTTATTTAAGTACACCAACTCAGCTAAGAAAGCTCTTAAGTGACGACTTAAGCATTGTTTATTATTGGTTCAAAGCATTATTTGTCTACCTGAGATGTAACTTAAAGTTGAGATGGATTTATTAAATAGCTCTATATCTCAAACCAATAATAAATATTACCAGATTTTTGTAAAAACGTCTTCCAAGTCTTAAAATGAGTAAATGATGTTACGGTACACGTTTAATATATTTCCACCCTAACATAACCGTGTTTGTAGACCTTTTCTACTTTCGTTCTTGCCCTTGTGTTCATTGAGCCGCTTTTATTAACATTATTTATTGCCATTTTTCTTTACAAGATTATCTTAAACGTTATTTTCTACTTTGTCGTGTTTACTGAATTAACTGTGACAGAAATGTTTGTGAAAATTATGACGCTTTTTATTTTGCGTTTACAAAACGTTATTTGTGTATGATTTAGGTTTTGTTTAGATTGTATGCAAAATATTATATTTTGTGGATGTCATGAGGCATGGTATGCGCAGTTAAATCAAGAGGATTAATTATTTATTAAATTAATAAATTTCTTGGTTGCAAATTTCAATATTAAAGATTCATCAATATTAACTAGTTCTAATATTTCAAAGATTGAACAAAACAGACATAAAATATGCTTTTGGATATAGATATTGTACACATTATTTTATCATATAAATTTAGAATACTGTATCAAACTGTACTCTTCTGCTATTTAATCTTATAACTTTATGAATATAACCTGTTAATACAATATCAATTAAGCGAAGATAATAAAGACGAGGCTCTGGCGGCCCGCCAACCCACATTAAGCCGGCGTGGTGGATCATGGCCCAAAAGCTAATCATGAAATGTGACGCGTATGTCCAGTAGTAGAACATTTAAATTATTAAAAAATATTTGAGCCGCTTTCTTTTAGCTATTGATTGAAATCTTAGTGAGTCCTTATGCTCTGACAGTGTTTACTCGTAATACGGTCGTGTTACGTTATCTTCGTGAAATTAGCGTGAAATGGTATTCTATATGCCTTTATCTGTTGTCTCATATGTGACGCGGTGCGTTACGTGTTTATGCACTGTCAAAATAACGTGTGGTGTAGGGATTGAGGTTCCTTATATAAAGACGTGAGTTTCTATAGATGTTTGGATGTTTGTTAGTAAACTGAAAAACCGTGAACGGATTTGGAGAACATTTAGATAAACCAAGTGGCAAGCTAAAGTGGCAGTGGACAGGGCACATAGTTCGCAGAACTGATGGCAAATGGGGTAAAAAAGTTGTCGGGTGGAGACCGCGTACCCGCAAGCGTAGCGTTGGACATCCACCTGCAAGGTGGGCAAACGACTTGATAAAGGTCACAGGAACACGTTGGATGCAGGCCGCTTACAACAGGTCCATCTGGAAATCTTTGGGGGAGGCCTATGTTCATCAGTGGACTTTATGTGGCTGATGATGATGATGAAGTCTGAACAAATAACAGGGGAGTTTTATCACGGGAATGATATTTCGCATGGACGCACAGCGAACAAAATCTTGTAGCATATACATTTATTTCAAACGTACGTCATATAGTAATAAAATAATTTTTATTTCAACAAACATCAAATGAAATAAATTGTATAAAATGCCATGAAGTCTTAACAAATGATTGTAACCAAGCATACTTTCGGAACAAAGCATACTTAGGTAAATTCCACTCATTGCCAGGCTCCAACTCGGTTACATACGTCAGATTTATGCACAATAAACAGAGAATTTAGGCAACAGAAATATGAAATTTTTAATGTTTATTAATGTATTATAATATAATGATCTTATATCTAATAATGTTGGCGGTGGGATATATTTTGTATCCGCCTAGACAACGACCACCGTACACAAGGTTTTAAAACGAGCCGTAATGGCCCACGTCAGTTAATCGCGCTTCAGAGTTAGTTCAGAGGCCGGCATAATTGTGTCGACTAGCGAGGATTAATATCAGACATTCTGTATGGATACTACTCCGCATACCACCAGGGCCCTTATTCTGTATGATAGTGTAAACGCGTAACGCGGCCGTGTCATGTTATCTTCGAGAAATGTGCGTGGAATGGTATTCTGTAAGCCAAATTTCTATAGTCCTAAACATGATGTGTTGTGTTACGTGCTTGTTACGCACTGTCAAAATAACGTGCGGGATAGAGAATAAGGCCCCTGATGTGCTGAGGTCACTTTGCCTTGCCTGTATGAAAAAAAAAACTCGGTATTATATGAATGCAAACCATGGTTGGGCTTACGCCTCTTCGCTAACTAAAAGGCTTTAGGCTTTAATCACCTAAGCTGTGCTGATTAGCAATCTTTGAGTAATAGTCATTATCAGATCTTTTTGAAGCAGGTTATATAAATATAATAGACACAATAACAGAGCCGCAATACAATCACTTGTCTCTACAGGATGACAATGAGTTAGTTACAGCAGATGCTGGTTTAGAGGAACTGGTGGTTGCGTTCCTCTGTAGAAGGGGATGATCTCAGGCAGACGGATGTGCCACACCGTCAATATTTAAAGCGGTAATACTGAGCGTTGTCCAAAGTTTTCTACTACAATTTAGTATTGATTTTTTGGTGTTTTATTGAGAGTGGTCTTCTGATCAACTTACTAATTCACTCGGACCTTGAACAAATGGCGTTGTATATCAAATTTTGTAAGTCCGAGAGGCGCAATGTAATATCCCCCCTCTAAAATGACTGCTTCGGTGGCGTAGTTGTACTGCGTGTGCGATACAGCAGCGCTCTGAAGTCCGGTTCGGGCAAAGTGATATTTGGGTTTTTATGCTCAGTGTGAGCATAGTCTGGAATTTGTGTCCGATATAGCGACAGGCTCGCCTCCTATCACATCATGGGACGGAACATACTTGGCGAAAAGTGGATGCCCTGGTTGCGCCTCTGCATTACCCATACGGGGAAAATGCGTGATTTTAAAAAAAATGTTTTATTACATGAAACGTTAGAATTACCATGTATGGTCTTTGTTTGCAACCTGCATTCATGTTAACGTAAAAGCCGCGGCAGTTTATTTGGTTAAAAACAATAAACACCTCACAATACGAACTATTTATTGCGCGATTCAACGAAACAAATACAAGCTGGTGAGTTCCTTTCAAGCGCTCGTTGGCGTCTAAAGAAAACCTTATAGTGGAAAGTTGCTTTAAAGCGAAACACTCGCAAACATTCGCGAGGTACTGCTGGCAAAAGTCACTCTGTGTTTATTTGTTTCTTGGATTTTGTATGCTGACGTTACCAGATTGTGGAATGGTGTGAAATGTATTTGGAGTGAGGTGCTAGATAGTGATATATCAATATGCATTGTATGTATGTTGCTATATGTATAGCGAAAGCGAAAATTAATAGTTAAGTATCTACATTATTAATTTTTATCTAGTATCATAATTCTATTTAATAAATTATCGCGCAACCAACGCAAAATATATTGCCCATGACATTAATGAGAAAATAAATGACTGATAATGTAAAATAAAAAAAAACTTAACACAATATTATCACGCAAACAAATAAACAACTTACCTAATTATAATTCATATAACCTCAAACTTCGGCTTTGAAATTTAATACAGGGCGCATAATACGGCCAAAATTAATACAATTACCTAATTCAAATAACCCGTGTCCCCTAACGGAGGCGTCACGTGCTGTGATCGGCCACGCAAAATAAACTTACTCCGGCCCTGTTAATGCGGAAGTGACCCGTGCCCCCCGTACCCCCCGTGCCCCCCATGCAGCTGACCCGACCCCTATTGTATTTTCAATTAATTAATTATCTTCAATACGCGGACGGATTTCGTACGTGCCAAAGTTCATTAGCGATATTGATGATTGACTTTATATTCATTACTGTTAAGATGGATATTGCGTGTCACGTGACCAGTACAACTAACATAAATTAGATTGTATCATCAATATGGATTAGTGATAATAGTTGGAGTAAAAAGACCAATTGTGAGGTGATATTATTTATACACATGCAGTGTGACTTATAAAAAAATATCAAAAAGCTATGTTTAGTTAAAACACAAATGTACTCAGCTTGAAGTCAAAATCCGCCATCTTGTCTCTTAATAATTGTTACATAAGGAATCCGGTGACGTTTTGACAGCTATTTAAGCAATTTTTAATCACCTCTTAACGCTGAAACAAGTTTATAAGACTGATGAAGTATTTAAATAGGTTTTATTTTTGTAATAGGTATACGTATATTTCCGAATGAGCAAGATAGGTTTACATTTTGTCGACCTTCTGTTGTACACACATTATATATTTTATTTTGTAGACTATCACCCTTATTACATCATGGGACAAAACACAAAGTGAGTGCCCTTTGTGTCTTTGCCTACCCCTTAGGGGAAAAGTGTGTGTTTATGATGTATATTTTGTAGACCTGGGTCACAAGAAAAAGTCGTCTGTCTCACTATCAATACTACGTTACCCATTAGTTATAAAGTACCGCGTTACTCTTCGTTATGCCTCTTAACTGAGTCATCACATGTTAATAATGTCCGAAATTAATTTTACTGAATGTACCATCTCTCGAAACTGTACAAAATACTGCTTGCACACTGTTTAGCGGTGACAATATCGAATAAACATCTCTTTGGTATTAATGTTCATTAAAGGAGCCACTGGTCAAAGGAAACATTTTGGTGTTTAACCACATACTTTATCTTACAATTTTCACAGTATAATAAAGGATTATATTTTATTATTATTATACATTCTGAATAACCAACGTAGATAGACTCGAGGATATTCAATAGAGGTTATAATTTAAATAAACCTTTGTTCACATTTGAAAGTCAGTCAAATAATTTATACAATAACTAAACATGCTAATTAAAAAAATTCGCTCATAAATCTAATATAAATAGTTTCAACAAAAACAAACAAGTTTAGAAACTGTATCATTAATGCAATCTCATTAATCATAGTTACGTACAATAAATTACATTCGTACAGCGGTATGTATATATTAAACTGTGAAACAAGAAGTCGTAGTTTCCAAACTAGCTACCGAGCACTTCTACGAAACTTGACTGTAATTTTGTTCGTAGAGTCCTGAGCATAACCTACACTGGATGCTTCAAGCAACTTGGCAAATAACACTGGTTTGTGATACATTCAGTTTAACTTCAAATGTTTTTTAAACATTATAGTTGGTAATATTGCAAAATATTTGACGTTATAGAAGTTTTTTAAAGGGCGAAAAAGGTTTTTATTGATAAGTTAACGCTACTAAACACTGAAGTAAATCTAATCAAAATAAAAAAAAAACAGATATGAGATAAATTATTGTAGCTCAATATAAATGTATTGGGGCAAATATCCTCCTTTTATAAGCCTACGCACTCTACTTATACAATAAACAAAATTAGAATATGTTCTATAGTAACCTAAGTAAATAAGCTTCTCCTTCGAGCATATGTCGCTATTTCTTACACTTCGAAGTTTGGCAATCCTATACTTAGAAACTACACCTTATCGTATCTAAATATTTGTATAACACTGAAAACATTTCGCCGTCTTAATTCAGTTGAGGGTTTAAAAAATCCAAAAAGAGAAACTGTATGGAGTTTTGTTCCTCGGACTATAAATGTATAGTACTTTTTATTATATTACAATTCGCTTTATATTCAGCGACATAAATTGTAACAGTACTCACCAAGCCACACTTCTCTAACCAGGCTCTTAGAAAAGAAAAACCATCTAGAGGAATAAATGAAAAAAAATAAGTAAACCGTTACCACGATTTTTCCTGTAATAAGAATTTAATAAGCGTTATAAAGTCCGGAGACAATTTTTCTCCTTTACGACTTCCTATGATAAAAAAATTCAGTACATTGCAAATAAAGAATTTATAAGGGAGTCGAGCGACGGTCAGTTACATCGCATTCAGAGGGACCTCCGGTTTTATACTGCGTTTTTATTACGTAGGTGGTACAAATTCATTATCCAGCAAATAAGCGGCTTTAAGGACACATAAATAATGTAAAAATAAGTTTTTCCTCTTATTAGAAACAATACCTTTCGTGGGTTGCGAGATATTATCTTTTATATTTAAACAAACTGATTAACGTAGGTCGAATCGTCTGGAAGCGGCTTATGCGAAAACTCTCCCAAAATAGAATTAATAATACCTGGAAATAAAATTAGTTTTCGCATTTTATAGCGTTTTTTTGTATTAAAAATTTCTCCTGACGTTTCAGACAGCCTTCATGGCCGGCATGGTCGGCTCCGTTTTATTTCGAAATCTAAGAGCGTAAACATAAGAAATAATTTTGATACATTATCAAGCCAAACAGTGAATTACTAACTTTGCAATTCGTTGCAATAAAACTACAAGCAAAGTCTCTTGCAAGCCATAAGTTGTAGTTGAACCCTCAATGATAAAGGCGTAACAAACTGTGCGGGGTGAACGACCCCCATGAAGGGACACCTGCTGATGTTATTGACAGTATGGTGTTCTTTTATTTCCCTCTCTGTTTGAGGGTTGGTGAAATTATTTTCTTTGCAATTTGCGGTTTTGTGTGGACGTTGTTAGCGAGGATTAGGTGTGTACGTGGAATTAGATCGATACAGTACATCTTCTGAAGGTTATGACGGGAAGTTAATTGTATATTAGGTAAGTATTTTATTAAGACGTTAACACGAATGTTTTTTTTTATACACTGCACTTGATGGTATTTTTCAATGTTGAAATAAAACTACTCGACGGATATTTTCGCGATTATTTTCTTAATTTTTACTCCAAACATTTCGAAGACTACATTATCAGGAAGGAGTACTTTTGTAACTACATATACACTTAATAAAAAGAAACAATATAATAATATTGAAAAAAACTACACCTCACGATAATCTACAAGTCTCAATTCTACTAAAATAAAAACCTAAAACATAAGTAACAAAAAATCCCACCCTGATTCCGTAATGTATCTTATATTTGTGTTATGCCTCCATTTTATTTTATCTGTATCCCGGGCTTCCAAAAACGGCCGCGCCGGGAACAGTAAACCCAAAGCTTACAGAACCACAACGTTCTAACCTGGCTTTGGCATAAAGAATTCATGCCAAACGGAATATTTGAGGTGAGACACACGTATTTGTTGACTGGCTTTTATTTTTATGAAAAAATACTTTTTAAAACGACCAGCGCTTTGTGGGGCAAATGATTAATGATTAATAAAAATAAAAAACGTTTTAGTCCGCATGAAGTTCATATGTGAAAGTTGCAAAAATATATCTTGGGTATCAATATACCCAATATATATGTCACCAATCAAACGAGTTTGTCTTTGCGTTAATATTACGGATCATTAATTATATTTTTATCAATATCAATTGCCCAATTTTTGCGATGTGCCTAATATCCGCCATAAGAGGCAAATTTTGAGCAATTAATTCTTTTGTTATGTTCATACACGTGTTGAATATAAGGTTACAAAAGCGAAAATTCACTTAACATTTATGTCACGCAGTATGTAAGCATAAGAGGTTTCTACAAATTGAAGATTTTCTTCAGAGACAACACGATATGTTGCGATATGAGAGGGACACCGAAATATCTCTGGAGACTAGAACGTTTTTTGTAAATCCTTTTTAAATCTGCTGTTTAAGAAACTATTCTATTTGAACATTTTATTTATGAAAATCTTTTTTTTAATTAATGAAACATTTTTGAATCAGAATATAAGTAGTCGAAAAAGCCTAATTTATAACTGAATATAAAATTATTGTTAAGCGATAAAATATTAGCCCTTACCAATCGAGATCGAAAATTAATAACAAATTTTAATGAATATTAATCACAGTTTCTTTACTATGTATATTACAAAATACTAGATCCAGATAACTTTTTTGTTCATTGCTATGAACGACGAAACGAGATTCCCGATCGCCTGACGGTAAGCGATATAACCGCCCATAAACAGCAACACCTTGAATTACAAAGTATTGTTTAGTATTCCACTGCGCTCGCCATCCTGAAACATAAGATATTAAGTCTTATTATTTCCAGTAGTTACATTGGCTACAACACACTGCTGCTTGGCGGCAGACATAGACATTGCGGTGGTACCTACCAAGGCGGACTCACACGTATGAGACCTACCACCAGTGAAGTTTACTTACTAATTATATACTCAAGATCTGCGATAACAATGATTTAATTTTGTAATTGCTTAGCTAATTCATGTCATGAAATGTTAATTAAAATTATATTAAGATATTTATCGGCTTCAGTTAAACGCTTGAAAGTCACGCAACAGTCGTACTGTGATTCCCATGTCTGCATTAATATTTGCATGAAACATTAAAAAAAAAACTTTATTTATCACGAACATAGTTAGACTTATGATATTTCAAAACAATTTATAAGAATAATAATTATTATTTCTAAATAACAATTAAAATCACTTGTAACTACGGTCATTTTAAATTAGGAATAAAATTAAAAAGAATACAAGGTACAAGGTAAACCAAAGTAGCCAACTCGGGCTGGCAGGTAGGGGAAAATAAAAGGAAAACGCGAAGCGAACCTCACCGGTAAGGACATGAGTTTTATTAAATTAGTTATAGGAGTTGGGCAAAAAGCAATTACATTATTTGCAATATGTATTGGTAATTGCTATTATAACAGTTAGTAGCAATCGACAATCACTGATATTGAGTATCACGAGTTAGAATCCAGGCTGCTGCAATTCCACAGACACCTGCATTAAAAAAAAAAACTTAAATATGAAGATTCAAATCATCATCTTGGGAAATATTAAGTCTTAGTATCCTTAAACCCCGTAATTGCTTTGACTATCTCGGTAGCGTAGTTGTAATGCGTTAGCGGTACGACTACAACTACCGCGCTGAGCCCCTGGGTTCGAATTCCAGGTCGTGCCAAAAATAATTGTGATTAGGTTTTCCATCTTAAAAATCACTTAGTGACAACTTGGACATAGGATGTTTATGGTGTGATAAATCAGTGCCTCAGAAAACACGTAGTCGTCGTTGGTCCTGCGCCTGGTCTCTCTCCAGTCATGGTGGATTCCCGACTCGCCGAGCTATGAAAGAGAAGAAACAGAAAATGCACATGCGTATTGTGCACACACTTGTGCATTATAATATCTCTAGCGTACCTGGCTGATCTCCGTTGAGATTGTCAGCCGTGGCTGAAATTCAGTTAGGAGGGTTTCAATTGATTTAATATAATTTTAACTGGAACCTAGCAGTTCCAGTTTTTTAGTAACTTAATGGATAAAACTATAGCATATAAACAGTTACAGGAATATAGTAAAGCAGTAATAATAATAGTAATATCAGTTCTGTATTATATACTGTCCTATTGCTGGGAACGGGCCCCCTCTACTACTCAGAGGGATTAGGCCTTAATCTACCACGCTGGCCTAGTGCAGATTGGTAGACTTCACACACCTTTATAATTCCTATAGACAATTCCTCATATACGCAGCTTTCCTCACGATGTTTTCCTTCACCGTTAAAGTAAAGCAGTACCAATACATAATATTTAAGTGGCACGTGCCGAGTGTACGACCAATCAAAATAATAGAAGCAATCATAAAAATGTGTACCATGAATATTCATACTCAATTGCTCACTAAAATCAAAAGCCACTTTTTAAGTTGCAAAATTCAACCTAAGATAAATGCGTATATTGTAAAGGAATAACTCAGGAAGTCGTATGAATCGGACCGTGAAATCGGAAATGGCGGACGTCCCGCAACCGCCCCGTTTGTCACTAAATCATATTCACTATAAAAGTCCCGATAAAATTGTAAATATACCCCCATGTTTTATTGTGTTTCGGGTAATATGCACGAAATTTCGTGGTGACGCTCTATGCGGTTTCATTCCAATAAATTCTCGGTGCTGATACAGATTTATTTTCATGTAGATGTTTTAAGTTTTTAGTTAGTATGTATATTTCATATTAAAACAATTCAAAACGAATAAACACTTAATATGATCTTCCATAATTGGTCTTATCCTTCTCATATGTAGAATCGGCGTAAGATAAATTCGGGTATGAAAATGCATTCGGCTTGATTTTTCGAGAAAAGATCAGTCCATGGAATCTAAGGACAATTAAGTGTGTGAACTAGATACATCTTTCAACACCTTCGGCAATAAAAGAAGTGAGCAATTGAATGTAATGATATTCTTAATTATTTCATCATTTACGATACAAAAGGTCACATTAATATTCATTTATTGTTAAAACTAATAATCAGAGGTCATATCAATTTTCAGGTTCTATCAAAACGAATCATAAGATCATCTCATTTCCCTATATTCTGAGGTTAGTCAGTCATTGACTCATCTATGACCGTACTGACTCATTCTTTATGTGTCTTAGCAGTGGGTACAATAGAAAAATTACTTTAATGTACCCATTACGGTGCAAGTCTCCAGTTACCTGCTTGCATTAGCGGTCCTTTAGTACGTGTATAATGTTAGGTCATGTTTGTTTTTATTTGTTACGTGTACTTTAAATTGCAGGCAGTTACCTAGCCCGGGATGTTTCTTAGTAATGTTTGTATGCAAGAAACTTCGTGGTACATCTTATGCCTCATTTAGACTATTGGACTCGGTTTTTTTATAGCGAAATTTATACTATTGGAAAATAATTCGCCGAATAACTTGGCGTAAATATGACTATGAATTATGGATATCAAATACACCCGAATGAGCCGTGTCCACATACACATTCGTGACTATTTATCAAGGATCTAAATCAGGAGTTATGGTTATTATTTTCAATTGAATATGGGTTATTCATTGCTTCCTATTAAAAAATTACAAATTGTATTAATGCTTCCTAGCGGAATTTCAGCTACGGTGGCCTATCTCAACGAGGATCAGCCAATTACGCAGGAGACAATGTAGTACACGAGGGTATGAGCAAAACGCAGGTCAACTCTATTCCTTCACTATCAAAGTCCGGTGAGACTAATGACTAATCCAACATGAACGTAGAGAGATCAGGCGCAGAACCAAAGGCTTTTTTAAGATAAAAGATCCAGTCATAATTATTTTTTGGCCCGAGCAGGAAGTCGAACCCAGGACCTTAGCGTGGCAGCCGTATTCGTACCGACTACGCAGTACAATTGCGCCACCGAGGCAATCAAATTATCAATCCTATAGGTAAAGTTTTAGAGTTTTATTTTTATTGAACGTTGATGAGGCTCCTATTCTTAAATTTCTTTCAGCAAGAAGCTACGTCAGCGACTTTTTTGCGCTAAAGATAATTAACGAGAGCGGAGATAAGAGCAGTAGCTAGCTAGTAGGTATTATCATTATAGGCATTTTTCTATAAAATCAAGTTAAACGCAACAATGATTAAACATTATCTTTTTCACTTCGGTAAATAAGCGCAAGGAATAAAGTAGCTTAGCTCATTAGTAAATAATTGAAAATTCAAAAAAAGAACAAATAAAAACCTAAAAAACTTTATAACAAAAATTGCGAAACATTTTCGCTGAACTGAAATTATTAATAAACAATATTCCCTCTAACAGATAACAAACAAAATCTAAATTAGAATACGCGCTTTGTTATCACTTACAAAGGTTAGGTATTAAGGCAAAGTCACGCACAATAAATGGTTGCAAATTAAATTACAAATGGGAGAATTCGTAGAACAAAATTTTCCAACTCAAGTGGATTTAAGCATCCGGGCTTTTCGGAATTTATGACCGATTCGTTTACACTAATTAATTTCATCTCTTATCAGATACGCTTAATTGGAGTTGTGGACTTTGTTTCCTAATTCATCTTGCAAATTAATATCGCCGCCGCAATAAGTTTTGACGCCTAAATCGAAATTCCCAAAACAAAATCTTCGAACAATAATGAAGTTTATTATTACAAATTTGAAGACGATTTTATATTTCTATAAATAGAATTCCTTTTGTGTATTCCGATCTTCGAAGATTTTATTTATTATCATATTAATGGAGTATTTTTAAATGGGTTTATTGAATAATGAAAGAAGTAGGATGTTCAACATAAAAACTACTGATATTAAATATTTGGTGTTATTACTTGGATAATTTTATTACTAAATCTCTAAAAATAACAATGTTTACGCGTACTTATAATAAGTAGGGTTTTTGATTTCTAGACTTTTTATAAAACATACATTGTTTTATAAACATATTTTATAAAACATAATGTATGTTATTTTTTGTTAGTACATTTAAACAATCAGTCGAGTATTTGGCATATTAGACTATTAGGGCGCCATTAAATAAACCCCGTGGCTGTAGCGTGGCAGCACTGCGGCAATAGGGTTACTATTAATTATTCTATACATAATAGCAAACATTAAGAAAAACCTCTTTCGTGGAACTAGCAATAAAGTTAGTAATAAAATGGGACAACAATCCATGTTCGTGAAGATGATATTTTAAATAATTAAATCAATCTATCTTCTATACTTATAATAAATCTGTAGAAAGGTCAATTCTGTACATGAAATATATTTCCAAAATAACTATCAGGGGGTGATTAGGGATCAATACTGATGGCAAAAATGCAATTAGTAAAATTTTTGCCTGTCTGTCTGTCTGTCTGCCTGTATAACCGTTATAGAAACAAAAACTACTCGACGAATTTTAACGAAACTTGGTACAATTATTTTTCATACTACTGAGCTGGTTATAGTATACTTTTCATCACGCTACAATTAATAGGAGCAGAGCAGTGAAGGGAAATGTTGGGAAAACGGGAACGTCCGTCGCGTGTGCAACCTTAATGGTTAAAGCTACACAGATATGATGTATGACGGAAATGTTCT
Source organism: Manduca sexta (assembly GCF_014839805.1). Taxonomy (NCBI): domain Eukaryota; kingdom Metazoa; phylum Arthropoda; class Insecta; order Lepidoptera; family Sphingidae; genus Manduca; species Manduca sexta. The sequence goes on along the minus strand of NC_051125.1, from coordinate 8,090,422 downwards.
CCTTAAAATTATATAAAAATGCATACCACCATACATTAAAAAAACATCCCGACAAATTGAGCACCTCCTCCATTTTTGAAGTCCGAATTCCACGAGGGCGAAGCTGCGGGCGGAAGCTAGTAGTAAATAAATATTTAAAATTATTGTAATGTGCAAGAGTGGGCGTAAAGTCGACATATGCGCTTAGTAATTCCTGGTAACTTCATAAGATAGCATTGCGTCACTTTTTCGTTTTTTTTTTTAAATATGAGTAAAATATATATATATATATATAGCCTATGGCTTCCATATAATGTTACTAAACAAAAGTAAGCTTAGCTCGCTGTTACCAAGGCGTATTAGGAACATAGTATTATAGAAACTACATAAAGGTATTCATTAAAATTAAGTAAAATCAAAATAAAATACACGTATATACTAACTTCTTACTGTGAGATATGGAACGTTGTTTATTATATCAATGTATAGCGGGTAGAATAATAAAAGTCAGTTGTGTCGCAGACTCGGTCTTATTATTTGCGCTCTGCACTAAATCATCTTAAGCCTACTCTTACTACATGATGAATTGGAGAGTGCACGCAAATTAACCCTTCCTTGATATAATATGGGTGTTTCTTTACTTCTAGGATCCTTCGAATGGATTTAAAAAATCGAAAAGCGTTGAGAGATCCATAATTTTCCCGTCTCGAGTGAAAGTCAGATTATTTGCAAATACTCAAGCACCTAATCAAAATTATAATTCTCATCTTTTGAAACGTTATAAAATAATTTCGCGAATACTCCGACCATAGAAGCGTCTAATATCGACCCACATCACACGATGTGAGTGGAGATGGTTTATTGTGACAGCTTATATCCTTTGCTATGAAAAAGATAAACGCGAAACAAAGCCGTTGAACGTTGGACAATGATTAATAGGTTTGTTTAATCAGCTGTTTTAATGTAAACGTGGAATATCATAATTGCTAACATGTGTAGTAATAGCAAATCTTATTTAATTCATTAATTAATTTTTAGTCATATAATAAACAAAACAAATTACTGGTGGTGGGTCTCTCATATATGAGAGTCCGCCTGGGTAGGTACCACCGCAATGTCTATTTCTGCCGCCAAGCAGCAGTGTGTAATCACTGTTGTGGTCCGGTTTGAAGGACATTGTAGCCAGTGTAACTACTGGACATAATAAGACTTAACATTTCATGTCTCAGGATGGCGAGCGTAGTGAAATACCGAGTAATACTTTGTAATTTAAGGAGTTGGATGGTGTTTCTACTATTTATGGGCGGTCGTATCACTTACTACCAGGCGAACGGCAAACTCGTCTCGTCATTCAATGTAATAAAAAAAACATAATGATTATAGAAATGTGGAGCAGCTTATTCTACTGTAAAACAAGATGGCGGCACCCGATTACTAGAATATTTGTATGGTCCGAAAATATATTTTGTTTCACATTTAGGTGTTGTCACAATGAAAAATGGTCTGTAGTTCCTGTATCCGACACAATAGAGTTTTATTTATTTATATTTTTATCAGTTCTGTTATTACTTCTATGTACGAGGGGAATAAAAAAAAAAAATTCAACTACAATTTTGACGTAACATTTTTAGATTTCCTAATATGCTAATATATTGCCAACCAAATTATAATATCCTTCGTGAAACAAAGCGATACTAGTAAATATATAAGGTCGCAACCTCAACTATGATAACGGTCACACTTCAAACTAATGCCTCGACATTATATCTGCCAACACCGGTACGTAACAAACAGACAGACCCGAGAATAACACCTGTCTCCGTTCAAATATTTGCCCCTACGGAGTCCTTACTGTTTCCGAGTACACTGTGTCACCGAATATCCATGTTAATTTTAATCTATGAGCCTACCGTTGGTCAAACTTGAGTTCGGGTTATTTGGACAACCTTGAGGAAGGTTTATGCTTCGCTCAAGTACACGTAAGCAGGGACCGTTTTAATAAATGAATCTCAAGTTTCAGTAGAATCTTAAGTAGACATTTTGATGTATTTAATTATTATTTAACAGACAAAGATTATCCTGTCATTTAAAAGCCTGTTCTCAGCTGAGTAGGTGTTACTATATAAATAATACTCAGCTCTCAAAATCCGTCATATGCTGTGACTTAAGATATTGTTTTAGATGTTGTAGATATCATCATCTCAGCCACAGGAAATCCACTGCTGAACATAGGCCTCCCCCAAGGATCTCCACGTCGACCTGTTGGAACAACATGTTGTAGATATATATTTATGAAATAGCGACCTTAAGATGTTGACTTTAATTTGACGTCAGCTGAAATCGCACTTGAGTGCGAAATTGAATTGGCTTAGCAATACAGCCCATAGAGCCAAAAACAATATTTCAAGAGAAAAAATGAAGATATTACAATAACGATTATGCTTATAGAAAAAAATACAAGTGGCGGACTTCCCACTGATAGTTACAACTTACAAGATATCTTTTGATTTTTTTATTATCACTGATATTAAAATCAAAATGAAAGTTTGGGAAGATCTTTTCAGCGCGTTACTCATAAATTTCTGAATAAATTCGACATATAGATAGATCAGTCTCGAATTAAAACCATAGGCTTTTATCCTGGAAAAATGCTTACTTTTTGCTCCCGCCTGAGGCCTCGGACTTGTAAAGGCCACTATTTGCAAGTTTTGGAATCATTGTTATAAAATTTGAACAATTATAGTCATGAAAGGCACAAAAAAATCTTTAATAAATGTAATACCAATGTTTTATTGCATCTCACCGAAACAAATACAATAGTTCCTTGAAGCACTTATTGGTATCAACGAAAGAGAAAGCATAATCAATTTGCTTTAAAAGCGAACTATTCGTAACCTGCGGGCAAGTCTGTATATAAATATACCAACAAGTTAACCATTCAGCAATTAATATTCTTATAAATACGTTTTCCTTAACATCAGTAAGGATGTAATTATATTTTTCTTCTTTTAGTTATGGTTTAAGAAAAAAACTGTTGAACGTGTTTTAAACTCAAACACGTTACAATAACCTTCGGTTCAAACCGCAACAAATAGCCAAATATTAACTTTGAAAACAAACATTTTGTCGAACATAGATACTTGCGCATCAACGTCACGTACTTTTAAAATGGCTGCATACGTTATGGTTTTTCGTGAAATATTTTTTTTTTCGTTGACATCGAAGTGGCTTACTTTGAGCGGAGGCATTTCAGAACGCATCAATATTCCACGGACGTCCTGAGGGGGGACGACAGCAGCATCAGCATTTCATTATGGCTTCCCTAAAAACCGGCACGTGGCCAAATCTAAAGTCTGGCTGCAATCAACAATTTGTTTCATTCGAGACGTTTCCAACGCAATGGTAATCAATCATGGTTAAAAATGATCTGAAATATACTATAAAAGTGCTAGGGTAAGTAAGCGTAATAAAGTCGAAAATTACTATTTTCAAAAGCGGTTTTTGAGATGCAACCGTTACAAGCATAAAAATACCAAACCAAACGTTATAACGTTATTACGTTTCCTTTTGGGAAATGTTTACATCTGCTATAGATCAGGTCGTTAATATCTAGTATACGGTGCTATCCTTAAACATAATTTTATTTTCCATAGATACGGTGTAATTTTTTAAATTAAGTAAAATATGTATTAGCTTAACTTTGCCAAAGCTATTTAAACGTTTATAAGTTGTCCTGAATACACCCCTACCATTTCAGAGATGTCATCATACAGTCGTGTATGTGTCATATCTGACAAAAAGAATTTTTGTCGCATTTGCTCACTCTTCCGTTCTCCAAATACATTTTTTGCCGACTTACTGTCTACAGGGGCACAGTAAATACTAAAATGATGTTTTCTTATATATTTGGAATGTAATATTATTTTGTTGTATTTCATTCGTTTGTCCTATATTTGTTTTTACTATGATAAATTGATGTACAACGAGTTTTATATTAATGTTAAAATTCGTTAATACAAGATACGTTGTAAATAAATTACTGAATATTTAGTTAAGCTTTATGAAAAATATATATTTATTATTTACTATAATCTTCCTTACCCAAAATATTTCAAGAGAGAAAATGGAAGCCATATTTAAACAGCGTTCAAAATTGTTAATGTTTTAAGTGACCATGGAATGTCATTTTTCTATAGTGAAAGGTACTCAATATTGCCATAAAAATCTGTCTTGTTATATCCTGTTAGAAGATTCATGCAAGGAAACCTTTGTTATTCAGCTACTTATTCGATCTTCCCTCGCCCGTCAAATCGTAATCTAGTAAATCTTACCAAAATATACAAATGAACATACCCAAATAGGCACGTCATGTTAATTCGCTTTTTGAAGACAAAATGCTCTGGATTAAACTCCCTCTAATTTCAAAGAATAGATGGTTCGTACCATTCGCAGCACGTTTTGAGTTTAATTGGAATTAAGGCATACGGAACCCTTTGCTTTGCGGGCGTTTTGCTGCATTACCCAGGGATTACTAGTGAGGTTACTAATACTTTTAGGATAAAAGATAAAACAATATATAACTCCACTTACCGATTCAGTGTTATCGTTATTTTTATTGATATAGGAATGTATTTTATAACTAACAAAACAATTAATTTTGTTTGATGGTGGTTTCTATGTAGACTAAGGTATTTTAGGAAGATTTTGTTCGTATTTCTCAATTTTTTATATACATTTATTCTGTCATGGTAGTGTGTGTAGGCAGGAGAACATTTGATTGTACTAGAATGTTCCGAGTCTTCAGTAGCCTCTAAAGAATCTTTATCAACAGAATACATTGCAATTAAAATTCTATACCTTATAAATATTTGTATAAAGATCTCTTTTCCAAAATATTACCCTTGTCTGACGTCTCACTTCTCAATACAATGAAAAGGTAGGAAGCTCGTAGATATACCTGGTTGATAAACCTGAGTCACTATCTGAGCCCATTCCGTTGCAATATGGTGGATTAGGGGAGGTTCTTTTGTATTCTACCATTAAAAATCAACAACTTGGAATTATAACGATCGCATAATTAACCAGTTTTTAATGACGGCAATTTATTGTCATTTGTTCATGAAACTCGAATAGCCTTTCTTATCCTCCTTGTGTTTCATTCAGGTTTTAATTCAAGTAAATGATTTCACGGTATCACAATTAATTATCCCTCAGAATGTTATAATCAAATTATACATTAAATAAACGTTGTTTTTTACCTTGTCTGTTTTTCTGGAATAAAAGTCCCTTGGAATTTATATCTTTCTGGTTTTCTGAAAATAAATAAATTATAGTTCACGTCATTTTCGGATTGTAAATGATATGTATGTAAAATATTTATTAGGTCATTTCTTCGTTGTAGTCTGAAGTAGATCAAGCATCTTCATCAGACACATGTAGTCCACTGGTGAACTTAGGCTCCCAGAAAAATTTAAAGATTAATTTATTTTTTATTTTCATTTTAATTTTCTACTTTTATTCCTAAAGTAATTTTTAAGTTAAGTTCTTTTTTTTATCTTGCCTGTCTCGTTGGCGTAGTTGTATTTTGTGGACAATACTTGGGATCCCGGGCTCGAATCCCGGGTTTGGCAAAAGTGATATTGGATTTTCTGCCCAGTATCAACCTGAATTCAGAAATTTGTGCCCGGTATGGCGATAGGTTCGCTCCAATCACATCATGGGACGGAATAAACAGGCAATAAGTGGTTGTCCTGATTGCGCCTCTGCCTACGCCTTCGTGGATGAAGGCGTGAATACATTTCTTCTTAAAACAATATGTAATTGAAATACGATGTAAATAGGTATTGAAACAAAGCAAGTACTAGGGGTATAGTAGTCATAAAATTGTCCGTGTCGTAAACTATTGTGCGTTTTTATGATTCATCTAGAGTGTTTGCCGAAACCCTCGTGACACGATACACTCGCGTGCACAACTGTTGTAAAGTTTATGTTGTTATTTCTGTGTTTGATACAATAATGGGAGAGATCTAAGATCTTAATGAGGTATGTTATGTAGGAAATTATGGCAGTATTGTTTAACGAATAGCACAATTTTATGCTTCTATATATATCAGGTTATGCTGTGCTTTATCTGCCACCGAGTCGATGTTAATTATGTTAATATATAAATATGTATTGTACCCTATAGCGTTACCAACGTCTTTGGTCAATAGGGGCCGTTTTACTATTAGATGAGCTATCCACTCGTAGTTACAATTTTAATGAACGCAAATAAGTCCGTTTCAAAAATCTTAGTGCATTATATTTCTGACATGAGCAAATTTTTTTCTGATAACTTTTCTACATGATCATACTTCCGAGAAATTTGTGCACAGTTCGTGTCTAAGTAAATTTGGTCATCTCACCCAATCTCTGTTTACGAGGGTGGGTCAACCCCACTAAGGTATCGAGATTTGAGGGTGCTAACCATGAATCATTGCCGGTGACAGATCTTATTTAATTTATCCCTCGTGGTTTTATTTTTGCACGTCCCTAATTGGCACTATTCAAAGCTTATGAAGCATGAATAGCACCTTTGTATTTAACGAAATACTAATGAAAATGAACGTAGAGAATATACAAACATTACGGGTATCTTTAAGTATTATTTTAGTGAATTTTGTAATATCCTTACATGACATCTAATTTAGAGGTTTCAGAGGCAGTGAAACAAGGCTTTGAGTTTCACGTGTGGGAAGACAGTCCTAACAAGGGACATCTTGGCCGTGACAATGTAGTACAAATACAATATTTCATAAAGAAATTTATTTTATATCTTCAAAGGGATAATATTAACTTAATGTCGGGTGTATTTTCATCTTTGTTTCGCTCGGGGTTTTGTTCTTGTAAAACCTTTCCCTAAATGTGTTATTATGTTCTTTTTCGGTTTTAAAATAATTAAGAAATTAATCGAGGATATGGTGTACAACGCAATTATCATAAATAAATATTGGTTCATAGATTTTTATATTTACTTTAACAAACATCCAAACTTCTTTTCAACCTTTCACATTTATATTACTAATATATTATCAAGTTGATACATACGACGCACCAGCTGTAACAGCCGATCTCTGCACCCCCTTTTCCTTTAAGCGAAGTTTGAGGAAGCCATTAGGGTGACCGGCATAATAACAGCGACCATCGAAACTAGCGCCTTTGTTGCCAACACAGATAGCAATTATAATAGAGATAACATTACGAAATAAAAGAAATTTCAGCTCGGCAAATGGAATACTAAAATTTTAACTAAAAGAATACTTGACCGATTTTATCTTTCAAATTATGCAACACGAGTAGGTAAACGTAATGAGCTCAGACGAAATGAACGAGCTGAAGAAAAAACTACACTGAATGTATAATGAAACGGGCAAAGCAAACAACATGTCCGCCTTTTACATTTATGTTAATTCCACAAATTTTCGTAATGTCGACATCGTTTATGAAAATCTTTGGAGAGAACGTTACGTTACATTTGTTGCATGTCATGGTAAAACTTATTTAAAAATGTGACCATCTACGAAATGACACGAGTGAAGGAAACCGTGTAGAGCACCCCTTCAGGAGCGGCGATTCGGAAAAAGTCACTGGAGTTTTAAATTCAGAGCAAACGCGTTTACACGAAAGTGGGTTTTCGTGCAGTTGTTTTTAGGTAAGAGCAATAAATATACAGTTCTAGCTAAGGTTGACGTAGCTTTTAAAGAAACAGATTCCCTGACAAAAGACGTAAATGCAGACTCCGGGTCAGACGATGCATCTTTGTCTTTGATGCGTTAATGAGAAAAATCCACGAAAATTTGTGAAGATTAAGTTCTATTAGTTCGTTCAAAGTTATTATAGTAGAAATAAGTTCATAGATAATACAACATATTGACAATATGCGTTTCGAATTTTCAAATTCTTAGACACAGTTGAAGCCATGATTTAAAGCTAGATTAAAAGAAAATAAAGATGATTATTGTAATAATTCGTGATTTTGAACTAAACAGACAATCTTATCATAGCTCATAAATTAGTATACACTATTTAAATCCATCCATGGTACCATAGAAGCCATTCGAGAATCGCTTTATGTATTAGAACAATAGACTTTATACGTTAGGCAGTAACACCGCACATTTCTGCAACTGATATTAGCTCGGAATCGGATAGAATGCATTGTGTAAACGATAGTATGATACGACCCGTATTGGAGATAATAATTATCGATTGTTTCTATTGTCCTTTACAGCTCTATACATAAGATTCAATGAATTCAAAATGTTTAGGTAAAATAGAAATTTCAAAAGGTTAAATATTGCGTATGGCACCGCTATTGCAAATCAAAAATAGAAAACATGAAGTGAGTAAAAATAAATCATATCAAAAAATATTCCTTAAAATTGTAACAGTAATAAATTTGGTATCTAAAAACAAACAAATTATGTTTTGCTGTCATAATATCTATTCTGAAAATGTGAAACTGGCCTTAGTGAAATTAATTTTAACATCCTATGAAAGCCAACTGTGATGGGCGCCAGAGGCGATGCAACGTGAGGGTCGAACGGTGCCGGCAATGGCGGCCCAACAACCTACGTAATTATTCCAAAAACCGCTGCGACAAACGGAAACATGCTTTAGACGAAATTTCAACCAAACGAAGTCCGCTCTGCGCTATACAACGGATGACCGAGTTGTCCCTTTATTTTTTCAGTGGCCAATTTGGTCCCTGTGATTCAACGGGTCCAAATTTCCAATTAGGGTTGTACAATGTAAAAATAAATACTACTCAATATTTTTATATTCGACAAAATATTTCATTGATCTTTTATTGCGTTTGCACAAGGGAAATAAAATCACAACTTTGTGGAAGAAATGAACTGAAAGTCGAAAGGGTTGGCCCGCACACGACCGGAATAGACAATGCTCATTCGAAATGTTGATTTGTTAAATCGTCACTCGCATACCAATGGCTTTTGTGGGGTTAAAATTAAATTGTTCTTTTAAAAGGACATTCGATTTATAAGAGTTTTACGTCGCATTTCCGGTTGGAATGAGTTACTTTTGCTGAAGTGAATTCTTTTCAATAAGTATTCCGAATAATAGAGAGTAGAGACGTCTGTCTTTTGATGTTTTACTTTTTTTTAATTTTAAGTTTCCGCGCGTTTCCATGTGGAAGTTGTGGAACTAGTTAGAGTCGCATATTTTCAAATGAAAAATATTATTGCAATTTGCAAGTAGTGTAGAGATGATGTGTTCACCTACAACTGTTTCTTTTTTTATAATTTTACTTCCTTTGCAAGTTTCTTCGGAGAAAAGTTGAGCACATGTTTCATTTTGTTTGGGTTCAACTTCGGCATAAGTACAGTTTCATTTATTTTTCGACTGTCGGAGAAGTAAGTAATTACAGAGTTAATTGTAATACTGAGTCCAGTCCCGGAAGGAGTAGACAGAGGAGCAATCAACACACCCACTTTGTGCCATGTATATTCTGTCCCATGATATGATAGGGGGCGCAGGCTATCGCAATATCGGGGATAATTATTAAATTTCGGATTCTTATTGAACAGAAAAAATAATATCCATTTAATAAAGAATTAATATTAAACGTCAACGGTAATATTATATATACATTCCTCGTATATTACTTAAATAAAGTTACGTTGTATATACTTTAAATATTAAGTCAGAACCTATTTTCAAAACGTTTTATTCGCGTTTCCGAATACAATGTAAGAATTAACCAATCATTTTGAAGTAAAACTTGAACATTTCTATTTCAAAATTATTGCTTTTATTTCAAAGTCATTTCATTTTGCAATACTAGCGCTAGCAAAGATTTCCAAGAAATCACTTTAATATCTCAGTTTCAAAGGTAGAAATATTCATTATAGCGGCGTATTGGCTACAATTTAAATAAAAGGGACAAAGGATGATGCAAATGTTTAACTAGTTCTAAAATTCAAAATGAAAGTTTAAAATGACATACATATAGTAGTATCTTTGGAAATAACTTGACTTATATTAAAATTTAAATCAAGTCGTTTCAAAATATACTGGAAAATTAGGTATTTATTCATCTAGGGCTTGAATTTACACCAAGCTTTCTGGTGAATTCTGGTAAAAATATTAGAAAGAAGAGTATTAAACACGTTAACCGGTTTTAACTATAATCATTATAGATACATTTTGGTATTAAAAAATTCTGATTAATCATGAAACGGATAGATAATCAAATCACAAAGCCTTTACTGTTTAAGGAATTCTATATTAAGGTAACTTTGTATCAAGACACTAATCACAATAACTCGACGAAACTTACTCATTTACCCAGAGATCACGCAATATGAGTCATTCAGAAAAAAAAATTGAAAATAAATTTTACTTAGAACCTTACATAGATCTAAATTGTTAACCATAATACACCTTATGGAATACAAATAAAGGCGTCAGAACTGCCAGCGAAACTTGTGCTAAAGGTGTGGATACGCAATTAGAGGGTGTAACGGCCGTCTGTCAGCGGGGCAGCGTCCCACGGGCAGAACAATCTCGAAATGCTTTTATTTTTCAGCGTCCACTACGTTTATTGCCTCATCAAGTTCCTCTTACTGGAGGGAAAACAAATATAATATGTATACATAGAACATTATTGTATGTTTATAGTTTGCCATGTTTTGTTATTAATAATTTAAAGAAATTAGGATACGTCAGGAAGTAAAGAGTATTGTAGTAAGATACGACAGTGTATAAACCGGGCTCAAGCTATACAATATTATCAATGAATATAATATTTAATTAATAATACAACCCTTTCCTAGCCTTAATTAATTTATGTTTAGCGTTGAAATGAAATAGTTTTACCGTAAGCCCTATATCGGTATCAAATATTTTTGGATTTTTTTCAAATGCGGACGATTAATATGCTGTTTCAGTTGTCTTTGCTATGCAGTTCTATTTGGTCAGACATTTTTTAGTTTATCTGCTACATTGTACGAGTAAAGCTGATGGAAATCCAATCCGGTTCAAAAATGATTGGAATTCTTTGTTCTATAAATTGCGACAGACATGGAGTAATTTAGTTTGTTTAGAATTTACAAGCCTCACATTCATATGAATAGTTCGCACAGTTTCGAATTAAAACGGTTTTTAGAACAAAACAATCATGTAGCTATAACCTATACTATTCAAAACAACAATATTCCCAACTACTAATTTATACTTTACGAATAAGTCAAAAATGTTAAAAAAAAATATATTTTATGCCTCCGGTTTCGTGCTGTGGTTGTATTATGATACGATTGCAGTGCTGTGCAGTGTCTGGGGTTTGATCCCGAGTCGGGAAAAATTATATTGAATTTTTCTATTCGGTTTCAACACGAAGTTTGGAAGGCTCACTCTCTGGGCTTCTATCATATCATAGGGCAGAATACACACGGTGTATGTGTGCGCGTGTAGGGGCAGTAGTCTGAAAGTCTTTTTATTTACTGCTTTGAATGACAAGACGAGCCTGAACTACAAAGTATTGTTTTGTATTCCACTGCGCTCGCCATTCTGGAACGTGAGATGTTAAGTCTCATTATGTAGTTACACTGGCTACAATGTCTTTCAAACCGGAACACAACAGTGACTACACACTGCTGCTTGGCGGCGGAAATAGACTTTGCGGTGGTACCTACCCAGGCGGACTCTCACATATAAAAGACCTACCACCAGTAGAGTTCGTGACTTGACTATCATAAAATCATACCGATGCAGAACTACTGTCAATTCGCCTTCAATTTGTAATAAATTTCCGATATAATCGATAGGACTTTGCAATCGTTATGTGGATACTAACGGCAGACGCTTGTATTATTTGTTGAATATTCGATATACGTGGTTCGATCGGGCCATGGCCGCGAGGTTTAATCAACGTTAATAATTACATGCCTCATCCAAGCACTTCTATACGTAGTGGTGTTAATATGCGTAACCAATTAAATATATATGAAGCTCAATAAGTCTGCATTTATTTGCGCTTGACTTACTCTTTGATGAAATTGAATTACTAATTGATTAAAGTGCTAAAACTTTCCGTAAGTGGATTTTAATATTTATTATAAACTTTATATACAGAGAAGTAATAAGCGGATAATTATATGGCATTAGCCAAAGGCTTCTTCTATGGTGTGGTGTAGAAATAGACAAGGTAGGTGCATCTATTTATAAATCGTGAGATAAATATTTTTTTTATAGCCATTACACATATAAAAATAAAACAAATAAATTCATAATATATAAGTAATATAAATATAGTTTTAAATACAAGAATTTCTTATTTGTGTTATTAAAATCTATTTAATTTTGTACATCACATAGCAAATGGCAAAATTTTGCACATCAAAATTTTCATAACATATCTGATTATTTTTCACTTAGGTTTAATTTTATTAATAAGATCTGTATAAAAAGTCTGCAAATCCGCACTCGGCCAGCGTGGCGGAATCAAAGCCTTAAAATTCTCTCAGTAGTAAAGGAAGCCCGAGCCCAGCAGTGGGCATTATAATACAAATAACGTACAATTATTATTACTTACTAATAAATCTGGTGTGGTAATGTTAGTTAAATAAATATAACTAACTTATAATCAAAGTCAGATTCCATTGTTCCTAAAATATATAACGTAAATTAATTCTCGAGGTCTATAAATTGTTCGCGCTAAAAGCCTAAAAACTCTCAATAGATTTTTAATTAATTAGCCGTCCGGGTTTTCACTCCGTCGAGTTGGTAGGATGCCAGGTCGATCAATTAGTTCCCAATCGACAATTTATTTTTATCCAATAAAGTTTAACAAACCTGTAAAAAGAATATTTGTACCATTAAACTGTATGTCAAATATCCACATGACCAAAATGTAAATAGTGTATACCAAAATTTACAAAATTGGATTAAGATATCTAAAGATTTTGTTGTGCACGAATATAATAATTATAATATTATCATTTAACATAATATTTCGTGATTACTTTTGATAACGAAAATGAAATCATTTGGATATATTTTCACATACATAATATCTCATGACTAGAATAAAATAATTACAGGATCAATGTGCATCGACCTTAGCACACACTTTATAGTCGGCAAAAGAACACTTCCTTCGATAATCTTGCTTGTTTGCTTATTTCATTTTTATTATAAGATACAGACAAAGACAACAGATTGAGTTTTATATAGAGATATATACATAAATCACAAATTTCAGGCGTCTATTTACTATTGCAAACATGTAAATAACATTCTGTTTAGACGCTTCGTAATAAAATATATCCTCATTCGTAATGAATAAAACCAGCTAAGTATATCACATAGAATCATTTATAAACTTCCGTGAGAGCCGCAAGACAATGCCACCTCAGATCAACCCCTATAGTGAAGAAAATTACAATGGAAATTGCTGTACAAATAAATTGATTGAAGTCCTCTAAGCGAAATGCGATCCATTAATCAAAGAAGCCATTAAAATTCAGCCCCGAGGCACTAGCCCAAATTGTGGAAAAATCGCGAAACCTTGAAAAAAACATCGGCGTTTGAAAAAGTTAATAGATTTATTTTGATAATGGCTTTTACCTTTCGTTGTTCTTACATTCTTGCTAAATTGAGCGTCTTTTCCTTATTTATGGAGTAGTATTTTTAAATACCTTTGCTTTTTCTTTACTACGTGATGTTAGTTTTACGTTCACGATAATATATTTCGAGTTTTTTTCCAAAGTTTTCGGAAGAGTTTATTGCATTTATAGATATAAACTCTGGACTAAATAAAAAAAATATTTATCTTTTTCCAATTCTATACTTTTCTGCATTTTACTAATTTAATAAAAACAGTAAAGAGAAAGACGTTAGTTAAAAATACATGATATAAAAAATACTGATAATATAAAATTACATCACTCCTAGACACAGTAAGTCCGTAAGTCGATGAAACTTTAATCTTATCAACAATCTCGAATGCAAGCAAATAAAGTTTATATAAGTTCAGGTTTCATTCCACTTTGATTCAAACTCACGTGTATTTACCAACACCTCGGAAATGGTCGCAAACATTGTGCTCTAAGAAACACAGTAAACGCCTTAAAAGTTTAAAACATTTCCTTATTAAAGTTCCTTGCGCCAGTTGCATGAAAACTAAGTCTTGCAATCATAGTACTTAACACAAGCTACCAAGGCTTTCCTCAGTCTTTTGTTGGCTCAGTTTTACACGATACAAGAGTTGACTGCGTCTAAAAACAACCTTAGAACAAAATGATCGAGTAGAAGTTCATGTTTTAAGTTTTAATTACATAGATAATTTAATCACTACATAGTATAAAACAAAGTCGCTTTCTCTGTCCCTATGTGTGCTTAAATCTTTAAAACTACGCAACGGATTATGATGCGGTTTTTTTTAATAGATAGAGTGATTCAAGAGGAAGGTTTATATGTATAATAACATCCATTAAATAGTGGAGAAATATTGCACCCGTGCGAAGTCGGGGCGGGTCGCTAGTTACTGGATGAAACTCACTTTCGCTCTGAAGTGTAATATCAGACGAGACGTTGTCAAATTACAACCAGCATATTTAAGTCGTTGCTATTTAATAAACTGATATAAAGACATATAAATGCTATATGTCGCAGCAGACGTCGGATATTGAGTTTTGTTTTAAACAACACCAACTCAGTCGAGTACAAGCATTTAAATATCAACTTAAGTTTTGTTTATTAGGTAGTTCAGTACATTACAGGTATTTGAAATTTTACTCAAAGTGAGATTTATTTATTAATATCGCTAATAGTGCATGTTGTGACTAGATAGATATTACTTACGAAGTGTCGAAAAGGAAGTGTTCATTGTGAAATATCTTTTTAATAAAACGTCCAGTTTTAAAACAATGTTTGCTATCTTTGCAATATTTTGAGTAAAACAATAATGTCACTTAATATACTATTATCCATTTTTTAATAAATAAATAGTGTTACGGTGAATTAGCTTTTAACAGGTTAACTTAATACACTATTATCCATTTTCATTTAAATAATATTGCAACGGCAAATTAGCTCTTATGCACATCTGACTAAGAATTTTACTGCGACTGAAACAATTACCGCAACTGAAACAATCTGATGAAAATTTTATCGAAGACTGACAAAGTGATTAATTAGTTAACGTGAGTGTTTAAATTTATAATAACATGCATTTATATGATTAAACTTACTACTTTATTATAGATTTAGACAGATTATACTGCATTTAATAAAAAAACTTTCATAATTCCTTAAATACATGAAAGGGAACAGCAATAATATTTGAGAGCTAAAAATCCCAAGAGCATAAAATTATATATATTTAAGCCAGCGCTTCACCACCTAAAATGGTCCATAAACTTGAATAATCTTTAATGGTAAGAGGATCCAGTGAACGAGGATGATTAATATTGGAAGCGTTTTAACGAGTTCACGTTCAAAGTCGGGTGAGATACAAAATATGGAAATGTATTTAAAGTATATGCTGATTTAAGGGATGACCTGGTACATTGTTAATAAATGAACACTGTTAAAGGGACATGGTTTTTAATATTGTAACGGGTCCATACAGTCCTGGATTAGTAAATAGGCCATATAGGCCGCAACCTATGAGCGGTAGCCTCTTAAGGACGGCAGCTTTCAGAGGAGGCTCACTCGATTTAATTAATTATTCGTTTATTTAACTTAAGTGCCTTCCATAATACAAACAAATGGAAAATGATTAAGTATTTTAGAAACCTATATACATACATATTGTATACATACATAAACCTATCTACATGGGGCGGCGGAAATAATTTAGCCTACACTCATAAAACATATTATAAATCCGGCATTGGATCCATATATTATTAATCTGGGAGTTCATGATAAGATGTTTGTTAGTACCAAGCGGCAATAGCCTAGTTGGTTGTGGAACGGACTGCCGAGACGAATGTCCGCAGGTTCAAAACCCAGGGGCACACACCTCTGACTTTTCTAAAAAAATATGTGTGTATTCTTTGTGAATTATCGCTCGCTTTAATGGTGAAAGTAAACATCGTGAGGAAACCTGCACACCAGAGAATTTCCCTATAGGAATTTCGAAGGTGTGTGAAGTCTACCGATCCGCACTAGGTCAGCATGGTGGACTACGGCCTAATCCCTCTCAGTAGTAGAGGAGGCCCGTGCCCAACAGTGGGACAGTATATAATACAGGGCTGATATTATATTATAGTACTAAGTTAGCAGTGGTTCGCCACTCCATATAACCTGGGTTCATATAACCTGATCTCTGCCGGTTTTCCTTTCGTTATTTACGTAAAATCTAATTATGGTAATACTGCATTTATACATATTATTAGTACCTATAAGTCATGTCGGGTTCCTTTTCGGAAAATCTTATTCTTCGCCTGCAAGGTATAAAGTTCTTACTTATATATTATGATCATAGAAATCGCTGCATGGATTTGGATGGAATTTTGCACGTCTATCAATTTTACCTCAAAATAGTGGACAGTGGGTATTTATCTTTAAACTTAATTTGATATATAATGGTCATTTCGAAAATGGTTTGGAAGCTCTCAAAAGAAATATATTTTTTATTTTTTTGCAACATTTTTCATTGGTGCTCCGCTCCTGTTGGTCATAGTGTTATGTTAAATGGCATATAGCCTTCCTCGATAAATGGGCTATTCAACTTTAAATGATTTTTTCACTTCGAACCAGTAGTTCCTGAGATTAGCCTGGTCAAACAAACAAACACTTTATATAATAGTAGAAATAACTATGATTTACTAATTAACATTACTATGAAATCCACCTCCTCTAATTATTTATAGACATGTCTATCACTATTATTTAAAATATTAATACCATACCGTGCATAATCCACAAACCAAATAAAACCGCAGTAATTAACGCAGAGCTAACATTAATGAAAACCATATTTGATGTACCGCTGATAGAATATTGCGTTTAAGGGTTTCGAATTACTAGTTTAAAGAGGAATGGTAAATTTTAAAATGACTGAAAATAGCCTCCAGTGGCAAAGGTTGGTGTTTGCCGAAAGCGACACAACATATATGTACTACTTATATGCATAAATGCGGTTTGCGGTTCGTTTCAATGATTTCTTTACTTATATTTTACTTAAGTTACCATGATTATCTCTGCACCACCTTAAGGTTGGCTGGCAGAGAATTCCTATGGCATTAAGTCCGCCTGTATATTTTTGTACATGAAGTTCTAAATAAATAAATAAGTTACGAAAGGGAAGCCAGTAGGGTTGTATGGACGTTTCGCCACTGATAACCTCGATGAATAAACTTTAACCATCAGGAGAAGATGAGTCACATCTTCCGGAGGTTTTTGTTTGTCTGACCAAGTTGGAAATTGTCTGAAAAATTTTGGTACTCAAACTATCCCTCTATAGCTTGTTAAATATTTTATGATCGTTTTTGAACCGCGACTAAGAATAACAAAGGAATAGATAAAAAACGAAAACGTCACGTACTAATCTGCTAGTATCGTTCTTCGAGAATGAAAGCCGCAAGTATCTGGGATAGATTAGTTGGTCCGGCAATCAAAATTATTTTTTATGGATTCAATAATGTAAAATAATTTATAAGTTCCTATTATTCTATCTATGATTATGAATTATTGAAAAAAATATTTGATGTTGTAGGATAAATAAAATAAATAACTGTAGCTAAGAGGTTTAAAGACGACAGCAGCACACCTAGAACAGTTTTTTTTTATCATAAATACATTGCTATTAACAGTAATAATCTAATTATAATAAATATACATAATACCACGATATTATGCTATACAATAATAATAATAAATTTAGTTTACCTAACTACATAATGTACTCATACCAAAAATAAAGTCAATTTTACAATCGAAGCAGAAAACCCACAATTTCTTTGACAAGCTCGCTTTACGATAGTCCTTGAAAAAAGGTTGAGCACCGTAGAAAAAGCATGCAATGGTGTTACAAAGGGCATAATGTAACTGAAACTCAAAGGTGTCGGATGCGTCACGCGTCGCGCCGTAGCGTCGCGACGTCGCGTCGCCTCTCTGTCGCCTCTCCCGTCGCCTGGCAACCCTGCATTAATACCGGGTTTGCTGACCTCTGATACATCCCATAATGCATGGCGTTTAATCAAAAATTTTATGGTGGAATTATACACGACTTAGGTGCTTGTATTTAATGATGCTATAGCTCGTTTGCTTCGGATACTTCACCATCTGAGAATAATGGCCAAATTTTATTAAAACAGAACAATTTAGGTTGAAATTGTATTTGATTATTGTGTTAAGTTAACAATATAGTAGTTATTAAACATTCATTTATTACAAGGAAAATACTTTACCAAGAAGATCAATTGAGTTCCTACCGTAGTAACTGTTCAAAGCCTTGTCTTTAATTTATTGCTGAAAGGCAGAAGCTTAAAGGTTATTGACTGCACTTGTCCGGTCTTCACTTAGGAAATTATAATAAAGGGGTCTAACCGCATTGGAAGAGCTTGATGATAATAAATATGGATTAAACTAAAATAATACAAGTTTTCATTATACGTTTTAGTATTACTCATTGTCTAGGACCCTGATGTGATCATGTTTGAGTAAAGCTAGTCGATTATTGTGTTTCTCAAATTGGTTTAGTGTGTTGAAATTTATAATTTGTATGGGTATATTTCACATGAATAATAAAGGGCTAATTGCAAATATATTTGAGGCCACAGACAATGTAATCAGCTCGCGGTTGACGACTTTGGTAAATGCCAATTTTCATTATTTATTTTGGCATTTGGTCGGAACTTTATGTGGTCTGTACTGATACGAATGAACGAATCCCTCCCAGCCGAAATTTGGCCACGGCGACCGAACTCAACGTAGATTAACTAAGTACGCAGGTATTATAGTGCACAAGTATGTGAGCAATACATACGTGTACTCCCTATCAGTGGTGAAACGTCCATCAAACCCGATTCTCCTCAGCTTCCCTTTTAGGTTTATTTACGTTTGTCGTAGTTTTGTTTGCTGCTAAATTGATCGTGATATGTTAAGTAAGGAATTTTTTCTTGCCTAGCCTTTGAAAAATATCATTCTTTACCACTCCTCTCTATTCCTTCACAGCCATAGGCCGATGAGACGGTAATCTGATATGACATCGAAAAGACCAAGCACATGGCCAACGGCTTTATTTTCTTTCCGAGGCAGGGGGTATTATATCGCCAAGTTCCTGACGAGTTGTGGCAGAATAATTATAAAGATGAAAAAACCCAGTCACTCTGCTCGACCCGGGATTCGAACCCAGGGCCTCAGCGCGGTAGTCGTACTCGTACCGCGGACCTATAACACCTAAGCCACCGAGACAGTCTACTTGATAAAATGGTAAGTTTAATTGGTTATAAATTTTTATACTATCTAAATGTTTTCTGTGGATGTAAATTCTGACTCAAAACTAATGTTTTAGCTACTTTACACTGACCTGCTTTTTTCCATAATTGTTCGAGTGAAAGCCGGGCTAAGCTACGGTTGTGGTTCTACGACTTTCCGTAGCCTTTTAGTGTAGCGATTTGTAACTTACATTGAATATTAATTTTATGTTGTTAATTCTATCACAATATTGTTTTTCTAAGTTTATTTTATCCTAGCTCATTGTGTCATCTGATAGAACTGAAAAGTGATAAAAATCTGACGTTATTTTTAATCATCATTAGTTACTATTGTGATTGTGAGACTTGTATGAGAAGTGGTTAAGACAATGCAGTTAGAATATAGTATTAATCTACAAGAAACCTTGTATCGCTCCATGTTCAAGTATATCTTTTTAGATATGCATATATCGGCTGATCCCGGAATGCAATCTAGAGAACAATCTACCGTAGTTTTTTATTGTACACTTCGGTTGCTAAGTCAGCTACGTTACCTATATTTTGTTAAAAAAAGTTTAAAGCCGACGAACACTAACCCTTTCGCTTCACACGAGGATTCAAAGGTATTACAAAAACAATTTGTGGTATATCACAATCCGCGACGAATTGAAAAGAATAGCGCAACAAAAATTCTAATAGTTTTATGATATGAAAGATAGGTGTGCCCAGAGTAAAAACAACTTTTTTAAGTGACAAAGATCTGCGTAGATCGGATCACCAACGGCTAAAAAGTTTAAATAAGTTGTATATTTGTAAAATGTAGGTAGATATTATAACTCTGACATTGCGGATGAACAACACCTCAGTCCCCCCGTGACCATGAAGGCTGCAAAGTCTTCGAAACGTCGGGAGAAAAGTAAAATATTAAAACCGCGATAAAATCCGTAAAATAGTTTCATTTAAATGTCTAACATTCGTATAAAAATAAGAAATCATTACGCTTTTATGAATCTATATCCAATAGATATTATTAATCTATATGTCGCCGCAGCACTGGTGAATTTCCGGAGCGATAGTGGCGCCATCTATCATTACATCGAGGAAGTATTAGAAAAGGAGGGAGGTCGACTGCTGTCAATAAAAGGACCGGCCGAGCGACGAGAGCTCAGTCTGGTACGAGTGTTGGTTGACTGTGGTTGGAGTCTTGTACCAGCCTTGTAGCATATAGTCATGTAGTAGTCTTCAGTAGTCTTGTTTCACGCTCGAACCGAGCACATTGTGTATTCCGCTAGTGTTGCTATGCAGTAAATTGTTATTGAAGTAAAAAAGTGTTTCAATAATTGAATAACTGTCTGGAAAATAAATATAGACCGGTGAAACTTTACCGGTCATGTAAAAAAATAACCAAGTAAAGAGTTTTCACTCCGACATATACAATTGTAAAAGGGCGCCTATTTTAATATATTTTTGTATTAGACTACGGCCTGTGTTTATATTAATAGCTATCCTTTGAGACAGCGACATGTTGTACCTTGTATTTACGTCTTCAATTTAGGATCCACAAAGCAAATTGGCTTCCGAGGAAAGACTGAATAACGAGTGTGGCGTATAACGTACATACATACATAAATAGTCTATTGTGTCTTCATTAGCCTTCAGTTACTTTTGCTAAAAATATGCACTGGTAGGGCCTTTTTTTCCGCTTGACTTATATTTTTAATGCCTCCTTTTTATGTTTTCACAACAAAAAAGTATACAAAAATTTATTGAATGTCTATAAACATAAACAAATTATAATGTAGATTAAGTTGCTCAGGTTTAAATGTTTTAGTAACTTCCATATAATAATAATTCCTTACTTTGAATCCCCTCGATGGTCATGCAACGCAATTCTTAAAAATGTATCAATTTCCATCTTACAACTCACAAATTCACGCAACAGGGCCGTTCGAAATTTAAAACTAATCAAAAACAAAACGTTTGTTCGTAAACTCGATTAAACTTTCACCTTTTGCTGTTTTTATTAAATTACAGATTTCAATGCGTCTAAATTTGTTCAATCATGAAACTTGTTGATCTCGATAAGCCGGAACATCGTGCCGTCCACCTAATGGACTACAGCGGGCCTAATGGATTCATCGGGGATCACTGGACCCTCGCGAAGCGATTTTGTTTACATTTCTGATTATCTATATGTAAATATTATTTTTTTGTTTTAAACCGTACAATGTACAGTGAAATGTTAAAAATACCTTTTAAATGTTATTTTAGTGATATACGTGGTTCTTATTCTAGGAAAATGCATGGTCATGTTGATATTGCGTTATTAAATGACTCCGCATAATTATCTTCTTGAACATAACACTACAATAAGTTACTCGAATCGCAGATATAAAATAAAAAGTGTACGTTTCGAACAAAATAAATATCAATAAAAAGTAATATTAATTTTACATGCCCTTATTATAGATAGTACTCTAAGAGAATTGATTGCAGCGGCATTATCACACTTTCATGAAATACTCTCATGCGCACACCATATTCGCACTAAACTACATATCTAATACAACGATTAGAAACTGAAACTGCGATTTTTTGTGAAAATATTCGTTATTCATGAATGATTTTTGGCACAATGTTAGCTGAGGTAAAATGTTTATGTGGTTTCTCGACAACTATGACGGTTATTGACGCAGTATCAAAATGATGCTCTACATAGTAGCCAGTGAAGTTCTTAGTATTTTATTATTTTATGTATAAATAAATATGTAATTATAATATTATCATGCCTGTGATATAAACTTGCGCATTGCTGGGAATGAGATTCTAAGAGATCTGCCACACAATTCGTAGGCATCTAAATGGATTATATCAGAAAACGGAAACTATTACTCATTTTGTATAATAAAAACTCAACATTAACAAGGAAACAAGAACATTTCTATAACTTACAAAATAATACAAAAAGAGGCATATTTTAAAAACATTCATAGGCCATTGTTGTTCCTTTCCTTTTATAATATTCCAAGATATTCGAAATACGTCTTTAAATAATTTTCATTTGTTATTTTTCCTCTTATTTCAATATCCGACGTCCTTTTGAACCAATCCGCGGGTAAACAATATCAATGGAAAAGTACGTGTCTTTATACTGTAATATAAGAAACACTTAATTTGTGGAATGAAATATTAAAATGAATGAAGCGTTTGTAAATGTGAAATGTGACACGATATCAATTGAATACTAATACAAATATTGGACGCCAATCAGTTGAATTATGATGACGTCAACAACAATTAGCGGTCGTCAATCACGGGCTTTTGCAAATAATTTCATTTTTATAGATCATTAAGCATTCCGTTTCTGATGAGAGCTTGTCATTCGAGATTAATTGATACGGTCCAAAAATTACATTATTACACCATTAAAATTTCATGTTTCATTAAACTTATTAAAGAAAAAAAATACTGATTTTACATTTTTTTTCAATGCCATAGCAAACTATACTTGATTTCTAAAACGTTAAAACTAGGCCTAAAAATTATTGTGTGTGTAACTCTTGAGGAGCGGTACAGTATATTAAATTGCTGGTCACTTATTTACATACGGCATGACTTATATGCCAGATTGAACAGGATGAAAACAGGGCATTAACCTATTTTCAACGAATGGACGATGTCAAAGGAGACCTACTCAAAGAGATTGATAAAGACTAATGAAAAAGAAAAATTCTAGTGGGCCTAGATCCTAAAACGTTTTCAATTCACGGCCTGTTACTGTGGTTTAAGTAAAGCCGAGCTAATGTAGAAATGATCTAGATGAATTGTTTACAAATATGTATAAATAAATATTAAATTTAACAATGTTCGCCGATATATTAACGAAGGTGTTAATGTACTTTTCATAAAAATAGCAATATGGCGATATGATGAATAGAAAATTTAATGACATAGATTATATATAAGCTGACGATAAATTATACTTCGTTGAACACCACGATTGTGCTGGCCTGTTCAAAACTATTCATTTTAGCTGATCCGAGAATGACACGTTCTGGCATGGGTAACTATGTAAAACCCAATATGTCAATATAAAATTATTCTAGATACTACGAGAAAATAATGATGAATTTGAACAATGACTTACGTTTCCAATATGAATGTAATAAATCTCAGAATAAATTTAATCCGAAATTCTTAAAATGACTAGACTGTCGGAGCTTAAATTAAGGCGTTAACTTTCCGAATAAAATATCTCGACTAGGGCATATCTTATTGTGATTTCCAAGAAATTCAATTAAATTGACATCTAGACACAGACCCGCCCACAAGAACTTTTCAAATATCGCTCATAACGAATTTGTTGCAAATTTTCTTCCATATTTTATAGCATGATTTAATATTTTATATATAAACATACATAATATTATTACTATATTTCTTTACCTTTTTTATTGCTTTGAATGACGAGACGGGCTTGCCGTTCGCCTGATGGTAAGCGATACGAATGCCCATAAACAGTAGAGTCAAACACCTTGAATTACAAAGTATTGTTTGGTATTCCACTGCGCTCGCTATCCTGAGACATGAGATGTTAAGTCTTATTATGTCCAGTAGTTATTCTGGCTAATGTACCTTTGTTACCTTTTTTCTGGACCTCAGAAAATTACCTAATTCTACACTGTGAGGTTTCATTATTTATTAGATGATTGACAGAGAGTCTTGGTAACAATATCAAACTATTAATTAAAACTTCGAACGGAATGAAAATGCTTTTGTTCATTTAGAAACATTTTTATGGAAAAAAATCTTGCTTATATTATAGTAATTATTGTTTGTTTGCCTGCCTATGAAAACATTCGTATTATTGAAAGAAACGATATGTTATTAAAAGTTGTTCATTTTTTATAATCACCTGTAACGTTTTTGTATTTATTTTTAACCGCGTTTTCGTAGGATCTATATTATGTAGCGTCAGCATATTAATTATATCTTGTTTTCATTCATAGATACCTCAGCTATTAATGACATTGTTTAAAACGCAGTTATCATCTAACACATTAATTGTCATATTAATATATTATTTAAAACATTGTATATTAAATTAAAATTAGTTATATAGTATTATGAGGCATTGAAGTCAATTATGCTGGCGCTTGTACCACGTGCTCAACTGCAATTTCTGTGAATGAACATATAATACTTTAATCGCTATGACAAGGCATTGTTCAAGCATCAACGATGTGAAAAAGTATTTTAGGAGTATAATAGGAAATGAGTAGGCACCGATCAAAGTGAACATATGAAGAGGCATAGACGTAACATACGTCAAAGCTCCTTAAATAAAGATTAGAAAATATATATAGCACGATGTTTGTTGACAACTATGTATCTTACATACATCGTGGCTTTATCCTCGAAGGGGTAGGCAGAGGTGTAACCATGGCTCTTCATTTCGCCTGTGGGTTCGTGCTGATTTGATAGGGGTCCTGTCACCACCTATGTATCTATCCTATCAATTATAATATTTATTTATAGCATAGTGTATAAAATTGTATTGGTTATTGTTAACGTGGCACCTTGAATCAACCTATACTTTATAACACTTCTAGTATCCTGATTTATACCATAAAATCATGTTATAACTAAGTTTTGAACTTGTAAAATTTTTGAAGCACACATAAAAATACATAGTTGGATAGTTAAACACAATCGGTCTTAGAGGTCTGCTTTGATCCTCGGGTTCAAAGGATACCTAATCTACTTACGACGATTGAGTGATCCCTACGTATAGAGTTGCGTGGAGAACTTAATACATGCTTACCTTTATTTTTATGTTATTTTAATGGAAATTGTATATTTTTTGGCCCTTCCTACTAAATCATGTATCCAAGGATACATTTAAAGCTTCTTATTTGGAGACGTTTAAGGATACGTGTCTTTGAAGATTTGGTTACACGAAATGTACATCGCATTAGTATTAACTGTTATGGTGTTATAATATATTATGTATATTATAACACCATAACAGTGAAGTGGCGATAGCCTAGTTGGGTGTGGAACGGACTGCGAAGGCGAATATCCGCAGGTTCAAATCCCAAGGGCACCTCTGACTTTTCTAAAATCATGTGTGTATTCTTTGTGAATTTATCGTTCGCTTTAAAGGTGAAGGAAAACATCGTAAGGAAACCTGCACATCTAAGAAGTTCTCTATAGGAATTTCCAAGTCTACCAATCCGCAGTCGGCCAGCGTGGTGGACTAAGGTCTAATCCCTCTCAGTAGTAGAGGAGGCCCGTGCTCAGCAGTGGGCAAGTATTATATACAGGGCTGATATTATTATATTATTATTTTAAATAAACAATAATAAAAAATTCTAAATACAAAGGATGATCGATTTATTTGGTGGGACGTGGCGCGGTTTTTGTTGACCCTGATGACCAGGTAATAGGAAAAGGTAAATTTATAAAAAATATTTTTCATTTCTACGTAAGCACACGATGAGGCTCTTAATTTAATTTTTATCTTAAGTAACATTTTTATTTAACTCAAAATTATTTCTGATAAAATCTCCGACGACAGTAAGACGGTAGGAGTAAAAAATAATTTCCAGTAGAAACAAAGCGGCCAACCCTAATAACTCAGTCCTTTTCAGTGGAGCGTGAAGGAGAGCAGTAACCAACAGCATTCAGGGCTATCACGGCCTCATTACCCTCGTTATCATGCCGAATCATCGAGGAAGACGACCATAAATCTACGCCGCCAGAAACTATTTATCTTGTACGGGCAACATTAACAAGGATTTGTTGTATCGATTCCACGTTGCGAAGTTCTGATTTAGTGTTGATCTAAAGATCGCCTTTTGTTGATCGAATTGATGGGAATTAAGTGGTTTGATTTATACTTTTTATTTATATCTTGAGCAGGAAAATAAAAGTCCTGTACCATGTTTGATTTTTCTTTTTAAAGTTAACATTGCCAGTACAAGAAATTAGATGCATATTTTATCACATGACGAGGTTTTTTATTTTCCTGGTCAGACTATATTTAAGTAAATAACACAGTTACACGTATTATGTATTAAAATTTCTTATAGTGATAAAATGTGCAGTTTATAAAGTTAATTTCCTTTTTGCCTCAAAAGTCTACTGGTAGTTTACTGGCATCTTTAACGATCAGATTCTAGGTTCAATTCCCAAAATAGGCAAAAAAAAATGTGTGAAGTATTCATTTCATAAAAATATGATGATTACTAACAAGTTTGTAGGACTTGGAAATAAATTCCACGAAATATGGATGAACTAGTTACGTCTCTGCCTAACCCTATAAAAATGACGTGAGCTCATGTATGAGAAAATAATTGTTTATTCAGGATTCCATGTTGCCAAGACTTACTATTAGACTTTACTTAGGTCAGAAACCGTTTAAGTTTAGAAGTAAACCCTAAATGCTTTAAGTAACTGAATAAAGTTCGATAGCTAATTCTGCTAGTCTTTTTGTTATTAAATTGTATTTACTGACGCATTAATTACATAGGTTTTTCTATTTTAACTGTATCGACACTGAGTTCAAAATTACTTACGTGCACCTATGTTTTGTCTGCACCATCCCTGGTTGTCTGATAGAGAATGTCTTCGACATTAAGTCTCTTTTTACATGTGTAGGTATAAAGTGCAAATAAATAAATAAACTACAATATTTTTCAATGCAATCTTTCAAATCATATACGTATCTTGTTTATTTCATTATAAGATAAAATATAAGAATTTTTAAATTTTCACGTAGACGAGTTTCCGAACGGAAATAAAAGGTGGAGATTTATTAGTAATTTATTCGAAGATTTGTGTTTATACTGCCTATATATGTCAACATCTTATGTCGCAGCATATGACAGATTTTGACAGCTGATTGTTTATTAAACAACGCCAATTCAGCTAAAAATAACTTCTTAAATCACAACTTAAGCTGTGTTTTTTGTAAATTATATATATATATATATATATATATATATATATATATATGTATACTTGAGATCCAACTCCGAGGTGCAATTGATTTATAAATACGGTCCTTAGTACCACGTCCACTGACCCTGTCATATACGAAGGGTCATATTGCTCAGAAATTACGTTGATTTTAATTCATTAATCATAAGTTTATTCTTCAATCAAAATATTTTACTCACGTCATAACACCTCCTTGACGAGATAATGAGACTTTAATCAATTTACCATTCGCTATGGTTTCAACGAAGTGTAATATTTGTATCAAAAGTAATTCTCATTTTAGTTTGCAAGTTTTACTGCTTATAATTTTTGGTTACAATTTTTTTACTGTAATTAGAAGATTCAAATTTGACGACCAGCATAATGATAATCGATTTTTAAAATGCTTGAGTGAAATAAATAATCATCAGAAGTATATAGAGTGCGTAAATAATAGCCCGAATAATAAAAATAAAAGTCAAGTGAAGATTACTTATACTTACAAATTATACTCCCACGTCGATATTACCACAATTGTTACGTTGCCAACACACATGGACATGTGTGTTGTATTGTGTTATTCTGACCACAATATTTTGAATCATTTATACATGAAACTATTCTTCGATATTCTTTTAAATGTTTAAATTAAATTCTTAAGGTTATAGCTTAAGGTCCATTTTTCATACATTTTGTTTCACCTTTAAAATAAAATTTCGTCGTATTAAATTTTAAAGGCCGAAATATCCATGCATATTAATTATTTTTACGTTTTTCTTTTAACTGCGAGAACTAATCACTAACTAGACGTGAATTTAAATTAAATTCTTTACTTGTCAATACTTGTTTAGTTACCCAGATTAAAGGTGAAACAAAATGTATGAAAAATGGACCTTAAGCTATAACCTTAAACTAATTTAATTACTTTTTAAAGTGTCATTTCTGACTAAGTCCAAATCATATTTTTCTCTAATAAACTCACAAAAAATATACTAGGTAAAAGTTTTTGCAGAAAAGTAATAAGTTATAGACAACTTTAACGTTTCAACGGCAGACGTAGCAAAGAAATGAAACCAGCATTCAATTAATTAGTCTAAGAGGCAACAAAAAACACAATTTATCAGCGTCATTTACTTTTTGCCTTTAAAGAATAAATTAATAGTTTGTATGACTTATAGACCACGTGTTTAATTTTTTACAAGGGTACAATCTACTACGATCTATGTTTTATTAAAAGATTACGTATTACTCGCGGCTTTACCCGCGTGAAAGAACATTCTTGAACAAGTATTTAGTCTACTGTGTAATTATCTGGGATATAAGTAGCCTGAGTAAATCGCTCCTAATTCCGACCACAGTTACCAACCTCAACGGAGATTAGACAGGTATGCAGGAGATAGTATAGTGTGTGCGCAATACACGGGTGCACTCTCTATGTCTTTACTCTCATAGTTCGATGAAATCCATAAACGGAGAGAGATCAGTCGAAGGCCCAGACCAACGACTTATATGCTTTTCGAGGTAAAATTAGCCTATATTTTAACTGAGAACATATTCTATTCGTGTACCAAATTTCATCTTAATTCGTTTAGCGGTTCAGCATTTATAACTTTAATAAGTTTATACGTAATGTGTAATTATAGCTATATTTTCCATTCTTACATCAATCAGCACGTATATCTTGCCTCTATGATTTCTTTCTGGGAACGGACTTAAACAATGCAAGGTTTATTCCATTATGTATGTAATGTTATCCCATATAATCTCTCGCTTTATACGCAAACGTCTTGGACACGAATGTGCGTGTAATGTGCATAAGTAATACTGATTTTATTATGTGAACATAATAGAAATAAGTCTCAATTTATAGATATTATGTTTTTCGATTTTACCGAAATTAGTTTGCAGTTTTAGTTTAATTATTGCTAGGTTCAGTCAGCCACAAAAGTAGCTGAACAAATTTAAAACTTTAAACCTATACACGTTAAGAATAATAGAAGTATTTATTTTTCTATGGTAAATAGATTCCTTTGTAGTTTAATTTATTGACAAATAAAAGTTTTTGCCAACGACACAAAGTTATTGAGGGGATTTGAAATTTTATCGTTGACTACATGATGTAATTAGTTCGAAACTAAGTTTAGGGGCCAATTCGTACATGAAAAAAAAAATAGTTTTCCAAAGCAACATTTTTAAAAGATAAAACTTTTTGATTATTGTTTTTTAAAAAAATTAAATAAACATCAAAATACAAATAAATTAAAAGGAATTTCATAATAGGTATCATAAGAGTACATAAAAATTATAATATCAAATATGTTATACAAATGAAACCATCACAATAACCTATTTAAACTGTAAAGTGTATTTGTAGATATCAATAAACAAAACGGCAAAATAAACCAGATTCACGCAAACATTAAAACAAGACCACTAACACCTACAAATTGCTGTCGACAAAAACTTCCCACGTCTGAGAAGTTGGCGCAGTCGTCGAAAAACCATCAATATAATATGCGGGAACAACTTGTCTTCTCGCAATGTTCGACGCAGCTGCGACCTGAGCTAGAGATCGAACACGGAATGTGTGGTAAAAACGATCGTTCTTATTGGCATTTGACATGCGAGGATGCAGGTGTTTTTAATTAAGTTACTTAGGGAATTGAAATTAAACTAATTTTCGTTTTTTTTTTTTATATTTTAGTTTTCTCCCGACGTTTCGAAGACTGCAGTCTTCATGGTCACGGGGGGAAATTAGTTTAATTTCAATGTCTAACATTCGCGTAAACATAAGAAATCATTTTACTTAGGCAATCTATGATGATGGCGGCTTTATAAGAAGTTTAAGTGTTTTGATTGCCGGTGCTGTAGTTGTATTGCGCGGTACGGCATGTATCGATTACGGGCTAACCACGGGAAATCAAATCACCACCAACACAAATGAGGATTGAGGGAGTCACCACAATGCGACTGCGGAGCACCTGACTAAACCGTTTCCCGTGTGGTGAATGAATGTCCGCTTCGCTGTTTTCCTGGCGGTGTAGCTGAGCTTTGGTTGAGGCAACTAGACCTAGAAATTTGATCCATGCAGGATAATAAGCCATACGCAATGATGAATGATGCGCGGTATGGTAATGCTCTGAACCGGGTTCAAATCCCGGGTGGGGCAAAGTGATATTTGGGTTTTTCTGCCCAGTAGCAGCTTGGAGTCTGGAATTTGTGTGTGTGGACGGAACACACTTGGCGAAAAGTGGGTGCCCTTGTTGCGCCTCTGCATACCACTTCGGGGATAAATACGTGATTTGTGTTAGGTATTTTTAATGCAGTTACTTAGAAACCTACTTTGGTATCGTAGTTGTATAGGGTTCAGGGTTCGATTCCCGGGCAAAGTGATATTGGATTTTTATACACAATATCAGCTTGAAGTTTTGTCTTCGATATTGTGATGGGCTCACTGTCTATATCATGGTTTCTAATGTATATGGCGAAGAGTGGCTACGTCTCTGTCTCCCCCCCCCCCTTGCATAAAATGTGTCTAAAAATTGTTAATGTATTTATTTTTGACGAGTATTGTATGGTTTTTTGTCTTGTACGTATAAACATGTATTACAAAAGATATTAGGAAGCCTTACGTAGAATATGAGACACAGATAACGTAAACAACACATATTGATTGCGGCTTCACTTTTGAGTTCCCCTCGTAGGTGGTAATATCAGTGGACCATCTGTGCCGCGTCTCCCCTCCGATAAATGTGGTTATATTGAACACGCTTTTCACTTGTTAATAATTGACATGAATCCGAAATAGGTTTGAATTTTCGTATGAGTTATGTATTTTAGCATTTGAAAGATTATTCTTTGTGCATTTTTCTAGAAAAAATATGCCATTTATTCAGGAGTCGGCCTGTTATTTAAAGGGTAAGCAATTGCGAAAAACTCTTCACTTTAAAATAATAAAAACTAGAACTTATGGTATTAAACGTGTAAATATTCTTTAGCTTTACCTTTGACAGTTCTAGCATATTATTTACTTCGTAGAAATCTTTTGATAAATAACCCAATCTCTGGTTTTTAAATTGGATAAATTAAGGTCAAGGGACCCTATTCCTTAAGTGAGTATACATATAGGTAAGTATGAGAATTTTTGACTCTTTTACATATACGGCTACCAAAGCTATTCTTTGATTAGAACGCCCGTAATTGCAAAAAGACGGATTCGCCACCGTAGACGGGAAAAGCCCCTTGAAATTATATAAATTTTAATGATGGTATATATAATATAATGTTATAATAATTATATATTGCACAATTATCAACGATTGCATGCTTAAAAACATCAGAGTTTAGACAACTAGATATGAACTCGAAGCTTTCATCGTGACAGCAGTTTCACTCACAATCACCAGCTAAAATATAAATATATTCAGTTGCTAAATAAACACTTAAAATACAGTATAAATAATCAAATCAAGCGGCGTGACGCGCCGGGACAGGATCCCATCCGGGAACGCAAAGCCAATACCCGCGGGATATCGGTCATGTTCGTCAGCTCGGTGGCTTTTAATCTAAAAGCCATTTTGTGTCACCGCGGACCGCGGCCGTAGGGAAATACCTTTTTGTGTATTTTTGTGTACGTATCAATCATTGTACACGTGGCCGCTTCGGACAATGTATTGTTTTTTTGGAATCTCGACTCCGTTCTACGAGTATTTTGAATTAACAAGTTGATGTAACTGTCCGTGATATTTGTTTAAATTATTTTTTCCCTTGGATGCTGTGAGTAATATTTTGACGCGCCTAAGCAATTGTAGTCTATTACACTGTTATACTGCAAAATGTATGAACGCTAATGGCAATCTAGGTCAGAATGGTTGAAGTCTTATTCAAAGATTTAGATATCTTCCATCAATCTTCTTCCATCAATTCTAGCTTTAAAGTTATATACGCGATGGCGATAGACTAGATTATGATTATGTTACGATCTTTTTGTATACTTATCTTAATAAATTAGATTACAATAATGTTACCAGTGGCGATAGCCTAGTTGGTTGTGGAACGGACTGCCAAGACGAATGTCCGCAGGTTCAAATCCCAAGGGCACACACCTCTGACTTTTCTAAAATCATGTGTGTATTCTTTGTTAATATATCGTTCGCTTTAACGGTGAAGGAAAAAATCGTGAGGAAACCTGCACATCTGAGAAGTTCTCTATAGATATTTCGAAGGTGTGTGAAGTCTACCAATCCGCACTAGGCCAGCGTGGTGGACTAAGGCCTAATCCCTCTCAGTAGTAGAGGAGGCCCGTGCTCAGCAGTGGGCAAGTATATAATACAGGGCTGATATTATTATTATTTATATTATTAATGTTACCAGTGTCACAAAATCCATATAAAATGATGCATTGAATTTTACTGCGTTATGTATGGTCAAACTAGATATTCAAAATTAATCTTAGATCCTATAGATATATATAGAAACCGTTAAGGTTAGTAATAATATTAGAAGCCCCGATACGAAATTGTTAACCTCATACCAAACTCACTCAAACTCCGCAAATACGAAATTTGGTCAACAAACTGTAAGAATACATAAAGCCTGGCGAAAATATGATGTAGGTGTTATACGAAATGCGCTGTCCTCGCCCAAAGCGAATATCCAAATCGGATTTGAACGCGAGATCGAAAATATTTTACATTTCATAATATTCCTTCAACAATATTCAAATCGTAACAGGTGAATTTTCTTATTTTGCTTTTTAAATAACTCCAAAGGAAAGAATTTATTTACATTATCATAAATAAAAATTGTGTATACAGTGATAATGTTTAAAATGTAATAGATTTTTTTTTGCTCCTTTCGACTTCGACAACGCATATTCATAAGGAAACTCTTAAAATAAAATAGGATTCTGATGATTCTTTTTGCAAGCAAGGAACTCCTCAAAATAAATTAAAATAAGATGAGAATGATTCTATTTGTATTGGGTTCAATTAGATCGGTTTTATAACTAACAAAAAGGGAAAAATTAAACATTACCTACTAAAAAAGGATTGCAAAAGTCGCTGCAATACAAAAAAAATATTGAACTTTATATACGGTTATATTTTTTGGAGTCGGTGCCTAATTTAAATTGCTTTGTAAACTAAGGGGCAAAGAATATACAAAACACATTCAATTGACACAGGCTGCCCTTGTGCACGATATGGCGACAGCCTTGCCCACTATCACATCATGGGACAGAACACACATGGCGCAAGAGTGCCCTAGTTGCACCTCTGTCTACCCCTGCGGAGACAAAGACTTGATGCGTGCTATGTATAAACACAGGTATGGATATTCTAAAATCATGTGTGTATTCTTTGTGAATTTATCGTTCGCTTTAACGGTGAAGGAAAACATCGTGAGGAAACCTGCACATCTGAGAAGTTCTCTATAGGAATTTCGAAGGTGTGTGAAGTCTACCAATCCGCACTAGGCCAGCGTGGTGGACTAAGTCCTAATCCCTCTCAGTAGTAGAGGAGGCCCGTGCTCAGCAGTGGGCAAGTATAGAATACAGGGCTGATATTATTATTATTATTATGGATATACTATTAACTAAGAGATAAAAACATTCACGTCGAATTGATAACCTCCTCCTTTTTATGATGTCGGTTAATAATAACAGATATTCTACTTATTACTTGATAAATAAACCGAGTAACGAATTACCTCATGAGTAAATAAACACGACCATGCGTAGTAATTAACATTCCACGAGTTATCCAAATCCGACGAAATTATCCCATTAACATAATTCTAAAATACGATCGTGCGCCGACCGATCCCTAAATTATTTATTGGTACTGCCGAAATATAACATAAATTATCGGATAAACTTGGCTTTCTTTAGATATAGGTTTAAGTGCAAGTTTGTAATGATAATTAAATTATAATTACAGAATATTTAAGTTGGATTAACATTTTATTTTTCTATGAGGTGACAAGTCGCTGGCGTCGTGATAAATACTATGAATTATAGAAGTAGGAAATACAAACTTTATTTAATACTAGGTTTTGCTCGCGACTCCGTCTCCGTGAAAGGCCTGTTGTACTACGAAAATCTTTAAATTTCTGTAGTCATACATAGTGCCAATGTGACGCCAGTACCATCTACTCAACAATCATATTAAAAAGTTCAAATATTTCTCATGGGCACAAATTACCGGAACAAAAATTTACCTATAATATGTTAATCCAGGACATGACTTATCCGTAAGCCAAATTTCATCAAAATCCGGTCAGCTTTTTCTAAGTTTACTTCTAACAAACATTCAAGCATTTCTATTTAATAATAGTAAGATGTAATAAAAGATTAATTTCAATAATGCACAGTAATTACACTGGCTTTAACCACCAATCCGAATCACAGTAAGAATTGTACAATCTGCTTGTCAGCAAAATTAGATGGAATGATCGTATCTGACTAGACAAATTCTACCTTTATATAATTACACAATCTTTGTAATTTTTGTCTATTGATAGCACCTACTACACACACATGGCAAAAAGTGGGTGTCTTAGTTACATACCTGCCTACCCCTTCGGGGATGAAAGGGTGGCGTGCTTTTTTATTACTTACCAATTGATATTTATTCAACATTTAAAATAGTCATCACACATGAATGCACAATTAACAAATCACTCTGCAGTCACCAATATCATGAGTAAATAAAATTAATCCAAAAATGATTTTAGCATTTTCTAAAATAAAAGTAATTTAAAAAAATATTGATGCATTTTTCTAAATAAAATGAATCCCAAAAATGATTTAAGCATTTTCGTTTAGCTCAGCTTGAACGTCTTTGTTCCAAATAAATGAACGAGTGCTTATTACAAATTCGTAAAAATTTCATTTTATTAGTCCAATTACGGTAATGCCTCGCATTTTTCCCAGTTATAATAAGAAAATATTAAATATCTTTACTTCCTGAGGAATTTTCCAAATTAATTTACAAATTATTCCTCATTTTGCAGAGCTCACATTTACACGATTACCTATTGTATTATAATATATAAAAAATATTATTTTGAGAGAACACAAAACTTATTCTTTAAGTTTTAAAGTTTTATTCGGCCTTATACCATTATAATATGAGGTCGACATAACAAATTAATTTTACGCAAGGTGCAGAATGAATTTAGTTTAGTTATCAGAATAGAATCTAATGATACTTGTAACAAAATCTTTTTATATATACTTTTTTATCTGTAAAATTAAATCTATACTAATATATAAAGTTGAAGACTTTGTTTGTTTGTTTGAAAGCCGTAATTTCAATAATGACTAAACCGATTAAATTTTGATTTATTTAGATTTTTACTAATGGGAAGTTACATTACTCCTAAGTGTTATAGGATACCATTTATTCCGGCAAAATATGTATCCTGGGAAAACTTTTTATCGTGGGCGGAACCGTAAACAAAATAAAGACTAAAATAGCTAGCTAAAATTTGACTAAATACTTTTAACAAAAAAATAAACCGCCTCAAAAAAAACAAAAAAATGAATAAAATTACCTATAATATCCCAATTATGTGGGACCAATCTGGAAGTACATTCTTACAAATAAACAAAAAAAAATCATATCGCTTAATAAACGACTCAGTTCTGAGCTAACAAATATTTAAAAAAATACACGTCTAATTGAGCACCACCTTCTTTTTTTAAAGTCGGTTAAAAGTCCACAAACATTATTCTTAACGGCAGGGTAGGGCTCTGTGGCACAGATGTTAACTATATTAGTTCCGGTAATGGCAGATACGACGATTTAAAATTTAATCAGAGTCCGTCAGAACTAAAGTGAATTGGTTCAAAAGTAATATCTATTAGCCGGCCGGTTGTCAGAGTTTCGACTGAATAAATGTAATTGTGTTCTAATTTGTTGGAACTTTAATGCGCTGCAAAAAGGGACTGCGCTAATTATTTACTTCTCACAGAACTTCTGTAAATTGTTCTGAATTGAATTGATTAAAACTGTTGCGATAGTTTTGTAGTTATACGATCTCTGGTATGTGACAATTAGGTTTAGTTGTTTTCATTTTATGCGGCTTCTTGGGCTTGGTATAGATTTTTTTCTAAATCTTTGAATAGATATCGAATAAAGAACATTTAATCTGATCGATTTAAAATTATCTCTAAAAACAAAGTAAAAATAATAAATAGTTATTTTTATAGTCATATGAGCGAATAGATCATCCGATGTAAATTGATATTTTTTGAACACATAAAATACTAGAATTGTAAGTGAGCTGTTAAACTTAAAAGAGACTTAAACTTAAACTCTAGATGTTCTTATATACCTTTAGAGTCTAGAGTTATAGAAAGATATATCGCATACAAAAAAAAGTTTATTACATTAATAATTTTTGTATTTGTTTTCACTACACAGTTGTAGCTACAATATCAGTGACTGACACGGCAACGGAAAATAACAAAAGGGATAGTAGGCAATGTTTGGCCACCACCCGAGGCTTTCACCTACAATTAGAGTGGAGGTGACCAAAATGACCCTTGAATAGCGTAATTGTTTTCCTCTCCAAAAGGTTTGTGCAATAAGGACCGAAATTATCTCGGTTTCCCTTTAATATAGAATGTTGTTATTACACTTCGGATTTCGTTCCACTAGGATTGCTTTGTATATTAAAAATAGAGGTTAGTAATCGATATTAGTAATGCCATTTTTATTTTTAGTGTTGCAATTGATCAATCGATCTTTAAATCATTTATGGGTTTCATAGTTATGTAGTATTCTGAGTGCTGTGTCTTAGTTTCTATTACTCGGTTCTTAGCAAAACTTTAACTGAAGAAAAGGCCGAATGTTAGGATTTTTAATCTATACATATTATAAAGGAAAGTCCCTTTGTCCGTCTATCTATATGTTAGCGATTTTCTTAAAATTTACTGAACAGATTTTTATGAAATTTGGTATGGAGGTAGTTTAAAACCATGGGAAGGTTGACTTCCTATCCCGGGATAATATATAGAGGAACTATTATCCCGAAAAACTTTTTCAGAAGGGCAAAGCAGCGAGCAATAGCCAGTACTAGAATATTTCAGTGTGCGTATACCACTTTTTTATTATAGTTTCAAATACGTGGTAGTCACTATAATGACTATATTATACGATTACATAATGCATTGGTGGGGAAGCGCAGTACGTCTATTTGCAATATGAAGATCAGCGTAGAACATGTTACAGTCCTGGTGTTTACCACCAAACGAGCGACTTGGTTATATCGTTATTTAAGCCTGACCCTGAGAGTAACATCGCCATGTTGCGATAAAATATATAACTAATATCTTGAGTGACAAAGTTAACTTTAAAACGAAAATGTAAAAGGCGCTCCCAACATACTTTTTTTTGCTTTCCTGGTCAAGCTATTGAAACACAAAAGACCAGTATTTAGGACCGTGATTTAACAATATAAATAAATATATAACTTACGTAGTGCGTATAATTATTATCTGTAAATATATAATGACAATTGTTAACACTTTAATTACATAAATATCCAATTAGAACCAAGCATTCAACATAAAAAGGCAATTAGCAATATATTTTTCGTCTTTAAAACAAAACACATTAACATATTACGGACTTTTAATCTAATAGCAGTTTTAAACAATTATAACTGCATTTAAATATTATATGAAGTAAATGCGAAAGTAAACTTTGTATTTAATAACTAAATGCAACCAACAACCGACTTTAGCACTTACCCTAATTATATTATTTTGCATTAAGCGTTCGTTGCAAGTTAGTTGAAAGGAAATGGTATTGCAAAAGCCGGCGAAGTGAGTACACGCACTTAGGGTTCCGCAGGATGGTAGAGACAAAAACTCTGTGTCGAATACACAAATTAGTCATATTATGATATTAAGAAATGTTTACGTATTCGATATTTTTTTTATTTGTTCAAGGCAAAGTGACCCCACTGGTGGTGAGTAGCGCAGGGTTTAATAAAATGTCGACTGCCGGGAGATGATTAAATCCGCAGTTGACATAATTATGCCGGCCTATTGGAACCGGATATGCACAAGAAGATCTCGGACGCGGCATATTTACGTGGCCCACTGTGGCGGGTTTTGACCCCTTCTATACGGTGGTAGCTATTTGACGGATATAAATATATCCTAATACCAGCAAGTAGTTATTTCGATGTTTTAGCAGTAAATGGAAAAATTCATGAACGGATTCGGAGAGAAAATGGCCATTATCATCATTTAAACCATTGATAAACTATAATTTTTCTATCGACGTATTTGCTAGTAAAATTCACATTTTTTAAAATTTTGGTTCATCAACCCTCATATTTTGATTCCGTCATGGTCGATTAAGCGCCCATTATTACACTCTCATTTTTATTATTCAAAGAGGGTAGCAACTAGTGAATTCTCACTTAAATTTAAGTTACTTGCTCATATAAATTGATTGCAACTGATTAACATAAAAAATATGGGTAGAGAAACAACAAAATATACAAAGAAATTTTTATTAAAACTGCATACATTTTGGTCCTTACGTAATTGACTTAGCAACCTATGTTAATTGCAATACGGTTTCTTTAGCTGAAGTAAAAGATTTGTTCGGATAGCGATGATTACGATATAAATTAAAGTGAACCAAATAGGTTCTACATTAATAATATGAGTCCTGTATTATATACTGTCCCACTGCTGAGCATGGTCGTCCTATACCTCTGAGAGAGTTCAAGTCTTAGTACACCACGCTGGCCTAGAGCGGGTTGGCAGACTTCTCATCCCTTAGAAATTATGATGAATTTCTTAGATATGCAGGTTCCCTTCTTCGTTAAAGCAAGCGATAAATCACACAGAATATACACATAACTTTACAAAAATGAGGTGCGTGCCCTTAGGCTTTGAATCTGCGTATATTCGTCTCGGCAGTCCACTCCACTCCCAACTAGGCTATCGCTGCTTTTTTAGCTTCTACATAGAAAATATAAAATTGTACCAGATAGATCTCTCTCGGAGGCGGGGGTCCCGTCTGTGTAGGTAATACTACAAAATTTATTTCAATACAACTTTGTGACAGCGATGTCGTATTCTGGTTTGGAAAGTTTTATACCTAGTGTAATTATTATATAAGAAAAGTTATCATCTAATGTCTAAGGGTGATAATATTCTTTGCAGTCATTCGCTGGAGTATTGTAGCCATTGTTTACAGCCAGCCATAACGCGTACCACGCGGTTTGCTTGTTATGTCAGTTCACTCATAATAATATAATATCAGCCCTGACCTGTACTGTCCCACTGCTGAGCACGGGCATTCTCTCCTACTGAGAGGAATTATGGCTTAGTCTACCACGCTTGCCTAGTGCGGATTGGTAGACTAAACACACCCTCAAAATTCCTATAGAGAACTTCTCATGTATGCTGGTTTCCTTACGGTGTTTTTCTTCACCGTTAAAGTTTATTCACACAGAATACACAAATAACTTTAGAAAAATCAGAGGTATGTGCCCTTGGGATTTGAACCTACGGATATTCGTTTCGGTAGTCCGTTCCACCACCAACTAGGCCATTGCCGCTGTCATGTCAGTTGCATAATAAAAACTTGTATTCATAACATATATATTTTCATCGCGATTAGCGATTAATCCATTAAAACGGCTACAAACGGATGATTAAGCAGCGTTGTTACTTTGAATAACCCTTTATATTTGCCAAAAACGGCATCCCCTTTTAATGCTGTTCCTTTCAGTAACAAGAAGCGATTTGTTAAAGTGCAAAGAGGCAGGGGCGGAGTTATAGACCCGTAATAAAATACGTATTTAGTAGTTTATAGTTTTTAAAAGGGTGTAATCATTTTTATGTTCATAAATATATATGTATTGTTATTATACAGTTATATAGGTAATTCAAAACAGTAATTTTTTTGTGGTAATATAACATGCCTCGACTGTTGACGTTCTATTACGTGCGAACAATACCGCTCTAAGGTTCTGGGTTCGAATCTCTTAAAATCTCATGTCGCGCAAAGTGATTGAATTTTTTTCCCCCCATCAGTCCAGAATTTGAAATTAGTGACCGATATGGCGATAGGTTCGCCTCCAATCATATCATGGGACAGAACACACAGGTGAGAAATGGGTACCGTGGTTGCATCTCTACCTACCCCTTCGGAGATACAGGCGTGACACGATGTATAAGTGTGTATAAAATAAAAATCGTTCACCCAATTTCATCCCTGTGAAAAAAGAACACACTGCTAGCTCATTGCCATTACAACATCCCTTAAATCTAGGGGAGGGTTATTATGCAAAAAATATAAAAAATGTGCGCTCTGGCGAAAAATAACGATTAAATAGATAAGGGTGAGCAAAAATATTTCTTGTAAAATGAAATTAATTGGCCACTTAAGATCGAAATCTCAGCGAAGCGTAAATACAATCTGGCATTTTTCTCAGTCTGGCAACTTTAAGTTTGTTTTATTGCTTTTGTTCTCACATAAGTTTTAGAGTAAATAAAGTTAGAATGGGACTAGGGATAGTCAAAATCGCGTTGAATGTTACAATGAACTTATAGACAAATTATTTTATCTGTACTGGCATTGTGGATTGGATAAGTAAGCATGATGATTCTCGCATTGACCTTTTATTGGGAATATTAATGTTGTTGCATAAAATGAGTACATTTCCCGTAGTTTCCATAGTAGAAATATTATTTATAATAAAGGATCCTATCGAAGTAACAGCACAATAATTATTAGGTAATGCAGTTATTGACCTTATGTCATCTTTTATTAACACAAAATAACATTTATTTCATTAATAATAGTTCGTGATTTGTGATCTGTGTCCAAAGCCATAAACTTAAGTCCACTTAAGCCGTAATGGAAAAATACGAGCGATTTCAATTGAAGATCAATAGTGCCAATATTTTTAAACGACTGCGGCATTGTTCACAGAATGTTTTTTTTTATATTTACGTGACGAATTTAAAGCCTTCGGCGAGTTATCGAATGAGATTGATTCTTCGTATGACTGAGAAATGGGTAGTTACGGGTTCGATTCCTGAACCAGGCATTAATACAAGTGCGCAAGAATTTGATTGAATTTGAGTTTGTGTGACCTAAGATCCCACATACTTCTTGATATGGTTAAGAATTATATTTGCAACAAAGTTTGTTGCGCCTCTTGATGATCGCTCGAATTTTGCCGGCCTAATTTACTTGATATGCATACACCGACGGCTATAATTTTTTTTCATCGAGTTTTTAACCGTGTATAACTATACAGTCATAATAATATGGCAAAACTGAGCAGTGATCCATCAGGATTTGGCCACTTTAAAAATTGTTTTAATTATAAAAAAACATATATATTTTTTGACGCAATGAACTCAGCGTACTTTGTCATTAATCATTTAAATATTTCTATTTATCATTAAATTTCATTCAATCATTTAATTAGCTAATTCCTTTTAATTAAATTATAATACCGAATGTACACAATTTTACCTTCTATAATTGCATACGTCTACGAAGATGTATTTGCGACGTAGGACACGCAGGTACTTACTATTACCAATCTTACGTCTTTACAAAAAATGTAAATACCACAAAACAAACGCAACAACGACAAATACCGTATGCCTCTAAAAATAATCATGATGTTGACTGTTAATGTTTCCGAGCTCAGTGTCAGCACAAATCGACCGGCTGTGTAGCGCCGCGCACGCGTCTCGATGTAAAAAAGGCGGGAAAGTGATAGTGTTGAAAATGGCGACGCTTATATTATCTGTGGTCTGCGTTTTGTTTATTAGAGGTGAGTTTTATATGCGTTAATTGTTTTTGGTTCGGTTAATTTGCTTAATTTATAGATGTTTATATTATGTATGGTAGTTTTTTTAAGTTACGGATATTAAGATATCCATTTTGGTTATTTGTTTATAAGAAAAAAGGATTTTATATATTATAAATTAGGCACTTAGTATTTTTTGTTTAATTTATTTGAAATATATTTTCTGGAAACTTGTACTTTAATAACATAGACAAACTTTATTTATTATTATTTCTTTTTTTGACCATAATAAGGATAATACTGATCTTACAAATCTATTGCTCGTTTTAGTAATATTTTAGTTTTACTAGTACCTATTGTGATAAGGCCTTCAGCCATAGGTACTTATACATATTTCCTATAATAAAGTTAATAAAATCGATACCCAATTTAACCACTCGTACACAGTGTAGCATCGAAATAAAATAATTCTTTGGAAAGGGCCCAAAAGTTTTGTAGATCATGCCCTACAAAGTCACAAATATGACCTCTACAGACTTTAACTTATGCACTTATGATTTTTCTAGTAACTACTTTTCGATAATTAAAGTTTTCGGCTGATTCTTAAGTCAGCCTGTGATGATTACTAATTCTTTTTATATAAATAAACTAGCGACCCGCCCCGGCTTCGAATAGGTGCAATATTTCTCCACTATTTAATGGATGTTATTATACATATAAACCTTCCTCTTGACTCACTCTATTTATTAAAAAAAACCGCATCAAAATCCGTTGCGTTGTTTTAAAGATTTAAGCATACATAAATAGGGACAGAGAAAGCGACTTTGTTTTATACAATGTAGTGATGATATATTTTTGTTTACTATAAGAAACAATATGCACACACTTCACGCCTTTGTCCCCGAAAGGGTAAGGAGGTGCAATCAGAACACGCACCTTTTGCCTGAGTATATCGCCACATGATGTGATAGGAGGCGAGCCTATCGCTAAATCAGGCTCACACTGACTTCAAGCTAATACTGAGCAAAAGACCCAATATCACTTTTGTTGGCTTATGACTATATTTAAATGAAATTGAGTAAGATTTCTTGAATTTACATTTATTAATTCGTACGCTAAACGGTACCTACAAT
Source organism: Manduca sexta (assembly GCF_014839805.1). Classification (NCBI taxonomy): domain Eukaryota; kingdom Metazoa; phylum Arthropoda; class Insecta; order Lepidoptera; family Sphingidae; genus Manduca; species Manduca sexta. Next base: position 8,047,095 of record NC_051125.1, on the reverse strand, counting down.
ATATTTTGACACACGGAAGACAACGCCACACGGCGAATATGAAAAGAAAACGTTTACAAAGACACCTTTAAATACACAATATATATTAAATACGTTTATAAATATATTATACAAACCTTTAAATTTATCTTTATTCAACAACTTTGACCGATGTGGTATTCAACCCCGGGATCTTAGACATGTACCGCGTTATACAACTACGCCATCAAGGCAGTCAAAACAAACATATTCTTCTTACTACGCAGGATATTATGACGCATTCGTAACTACCTTTTCCGTCGAGTCGCAATCATTTGTCCCTTATGTTGGTAAAAATATAATTACACAAATTTAAACTTAGCTCATTGTGTCAAGGTTGAAGTTATTTAACAAATAATTAACACACGATATACGGGGGGGCGGCGATAGCCTAGTTGGGTGTGGAACGGACTGCCGAGACGAATGTCCGCAGGTTCAAATCCCAAGGGCACACACCTCTGACTTTTCTAAAAAATCATGTGTGTATTCTTTGTGAATTTATCGTTCGCTTTAACGTTTAAAGAAAACATCGTGAGGAAACCTGCACATCTGAGAAGTTCTCTATAGCAATTTCGAAGGTGTGTGAAGTCTACCAATCCGCACTAGGCCAGCGTGGTGGACTAAGGCCTAATCCCTCTCAGTAGTAGAGGAGGCCCATGCTCAGCAGTGGGCAAGTATAATCCAGGGCTGATATTATTATTATTATTATTTTATACGAGGGGGGGGGGGTGACGAATTACGTATCAAATAGCGGAACCTTCCCCCCGCTCACCCTATATGAGACACTTATCTGTAACCCATATTGATCATTAAACAAACCAAGTCGAATCAATTGAAAAACAAAACAAAAAAACACACGATGTTTACACATATATGGCTTACGTTCTTCTTTTTTTTTCGTCCGATATCCCCCACCGCAGAGATATGGCTTCTCTGACTGTGATGGACGAGTTCCGGCTCTTTTTTAAGCAGTTTTAATATCTATTAAGTTATATATGACACTGTATTGAGTTCATCGCGTTATGTGTAGTACAGAAAAAAAACTATAACCAAACTTGATATTTGGTAGTACATTGGACTTAAAGTTAAGTCGCCTTCCTCCAATCATTAACTAATACAAAACATAAATATGTTTAGTAATGACGTCATATCCTATTAAGTCTATCGCTAGAATGCCATTCCCATACATGAGGTTAACGATAAAGATAGTAGAAAGGCATCTTAATTTATTTTTGCTTTGAATGACGAGAAGAGCTGGTCTTGTTCGCCTGATAGTAAGCGATACGATCGCTCATATACAGTAGAAACACCATCTAACACCTTGAATTACAAAGTAGCTTGTATACAGTAGAAACACAATCTAACACCTTGAATTACAAAGTATTGTCTGGTATTCCACTGCGCTTGCTATTCCGAGACATGAGATGTTAAGTCATATTATGTTCAGTAGTTGCTCAAGCTTCGGCAATTGGTCTGGTTTCGCAAATGTTTCTGGACCTTTTTCTTGTATAAATACTGTACACAGTTATATCAAATTAATTAACTTACAATGCCGACGACGTTTTTTTGACCGATGACGAAATAATTGTAAATTCATCGATCGTTACTCGGCTCTTAGGGTTTACTTCGAAAAACGAAATCCGTAGTTTCGGATGACGGATCGCACATTTTGGTACTACGAAGTGTTACGGATCCGATGACGGATTTGACGACGGATCCGATCGGTTCATCGCAATATTTAAGACATGGAATTTGTAAAAACTTATACCATCCCTTTTTAAAACCATCTGCGAGAATGAAGTTTCACTGCTTTCTCCAAAAAAAATATACGGAATATTGATCCTACCACTAAGGTAAGCTACAGAACTGTGACGGATCCGAAGTAATTTGATAGTAGAATTAAATCCGAAGTTCGTCGTTTCTTCGTTTCGGACTGACGTTTCGACGTTCGTTTTTCGGAGTAGACCCTCTTGTACGTACTACGGCACCATTAAGACGAGGCCAAGTTTTTGTAGAACTTTGTCGAAGTTAATTACACGCTAATGTAGTACCTATATAGTGGCAAAATTAATTAGCTAAAGTAAAAAATATAAACTATTATTTCCCTTTTAACGAGATTTAAAAGATTTGACGTGTATATATTTTTAAGCCCTTTTAGGATTCAAATCCTAGGCAAAACATGTTTCCTATCTCTCATAATAACACAGAATCATCGAGGAATCAAACTCATCCTACTATTCACAGCCCTACAGGGAGCTTCTAAACAAAGAGCAATGCATACCCTAACCAGGAAATTAAAAAACCTCGCCATGTTGTGGTAAAATATTTTACTGACAACGTTAATTTAAACGCAAAACTGACCCCCGTAAAGTGAGTTTTTATTGCCCTATTCATGCTATAGCAGACATTTTAAGACATAGAAAACAAAAACAAATGATTGATATTAAACGAGTCAGTCTTAATTATTAAACTTAGAATCATATTGTTTTAATTATTTCTAAAAGTTAAAATGTTTCTAGCAATAACCCTTATCACTGTCAGACTAAAATTTTCTGATATTTTATATGAACGTCGCATAATAAATTGTACGTGAAACTTTGATGTAACATTAAACATAATATTTGATATTTTTGTTCACTAAACTGATTAGCCAAAGATTAAACTCTAGGTTGTACGTTTTATAGCACACCAGAGAGTCTACTTCGAAAAACGAAATCAGAAACGACGGATCGCACGTTTTGTTACTACAAAGTGTTACGGATACGATGACGGATTTGTTGACGGATCCGATGACGGATTCGTTGACGGATCCGATCCGTTCATCGCAATATTTCAAACATGGAATTTGTAGGAATTTATAGGGTTTCACCATTCCTTTTTAAAGCCATCTGCGAGGAATAACTTCCACTGTCTTTCTCAAAAAATAAAATAAAATACGGGGAATTGATCCTACCAGTAGAGTCAAATCATCATCATCGCATTAGTTTCAACTGTTATGGTGTTATAATATATGTATAAATAAATAAATAAATCCGAAGTTCGATGTTTGTTCGTTTCGGACCAACGTTTCGATGTTCGTTTTTCGAAGTAGACTCTCTGCACTAGGCCAGCTTGGTAAACTAATTCTTAAACCATTTCAGTAGTATTAGAGGAGGCCCGTACACAGAAGTGGGTCATTTTGACATTGCGTTATTAAATGAAACCACATACTTATTTCTTTAAAATAACATTACAATAAGTTACTCGAACCGTAAATGTAACATAACAAAATGTAAGTGTCGAACAAGATAAATATCAATAAAAAGTAATTTTAATTCTAAACGTTTTATGCCACTACTATTACTCTAAGAGATTTCATCGCTGGGGAGACGTCACACTTCCAGTGAGATATACGCTTATGCATACACCATATTCTCACTAAACTACAAATAATAATAAAAAAAAACTAATATAAATCCAGGATTTGTTGGTTAAAATATTCGTTATTCATGGATAATTTTTGACACAGTAATAGCAGAGATAGAGACGCATATGTGGTTTCATTTAACACAAATTCAAAATGACTATGTATAATACAGAGTTGTCGTTATAATTAAGGTCTATGTCATGCCGCGTAGCGCCGGTATGTAGGCAATAATATCTATAATCCATTTTAATCTTGGTAGATTACTATTTTAACTGCTAAAACACAGTTGATGGTAGTTATTATTGATGAAAAAGGAAATTCAAGTTGGGCTGTTTCAGTCAATTGCCGAATACGAGAGTTTTTATTAGTCTCAATAAATCACTAATATATAGGGAATATATTATAAGCCTCCCAAAAACTAAACATAAAGTGTAAAATGTTGTTTCTAAAACAGATATTGAAAATCCAATCTTTATCAACGTCCACATTTTGGCATTTCTATTTTATATTTTTTACACAAACCACCGCATAATACGTTACAATTCTAAACCGTATTTCCGCGAAATACACTTTCGTGCGCATTTTATTGTGGCCGGTAAATGAGAAGTGAACCTCGAAAATGGAACTGTCAAATTGTACAAGCTCTACACAGTAAACTTTATTCAGCTCAATTTTCATAGTGTCGATCAAACTAAAAACCATTTGAAGCGTTCATGTCTGACAACGTAACCACATGAAATAACCATGTGTCAAATGTCAACTGTTTGGTTAAAAACACGTAGCGCACTTTTGTAGGTACACTAAAAATATAGGTGGAAAGTTAGTTTATACTATTGCTCGCGGCCGTAGCGGATAAATCTTTTTCGATTTAAAATGTAGCCTTCCGAATGCTGTGTTGATTTATTACAGATAATTTCTGTCGACCAACATATAAGAAATTAAATTAAGAAGTAGAGTGCCTTAGGCATCGATCCGTTAGTATATTCATTATTTTATTGCTTTCCTTTGCCTAGCGTAGTCTAATTTCAAAATGTATGTCTAATGCATTTAGACTCCCAACAACGGATTACATCGATCATATGTATCGACATAAATGTCTTGAGGTTTCCTTAGACCTCGCATTCTTTGCTTATAAGTTGACTGCCATATATTTAAACACTTGAAGGATGTTTAATATTTACAAATATAGCAAATTATGTTGCACATTAAACACAGGAAGCGCTATTAGCTAATAAAAAATGACCATTCTGTGAAGGTCAGACAAGATCAAACGATTATCTTTTAAATGTTTATGATATTAAGAATGTGGACAAACCGATGCAACAGGATCGATTTTTTTACGTTTTTCAATCGTCAAGATCGGAATTAAACATTATTATCATTTCCTTTGCAAAGGAGAATGCCCATTTTTGTATGAAAGTTGGGCTACGCTTGCGTCTGTACAAAACCTTCACTAAACTATAGGGAATATATCCTAAGTCTTATACAAATTGAAAACAATTGGATATTCGATGGGAGTTCGGAGTAATTAGAATTTTTATAACTCGGTTATTTTGAGGTTAAGTATGGACTGCAATAATGTACGGTAGAAAGTAACTACGTGCCTGATTAAGTTCCGTATTGCAGTACCTAGTTAATATGGCTATAAACAATTATTTGACATTTTTTTCACTTAGCTTTAATCGCCCTTATAAGAAACTAATAGGTATTAACATATCTGACGAGACGAAGCTCCAATAAGACTTCCAAGGTAGTATGGCGGAATATTAGTTTTTGCACTGAGCATATACTACCCGACCCTTTGTGTAAGTACATATTTTTCTGACTTATGACTTATTCTATTACGTGGATTAACTTAATCTTTATTTTCACCTACCATTATCTCATTTCAATATGGCGTCAACACATATTGTGGAATAGATTCAGCTTAGTTTTTATGACCGGCCGCATGTCAGACGCCAACCCTCTTTGGAGGATTCCGATCCCAGGCAAGTCATGTCAGAAACACCGTGATAAAATGTTGCTTGGCCAGGAAATCGAACAGGAACCCAGGAACTAACTTCACAGCCTGATTAGGCTAATAGTTACTTATCGTAGGAAAAGAAAAATAGAACAAGAAATACGAAATCCGATGTATATTTTTATATAGATGTGTATTTTTGATAGATATGGCTTCCCAGAAAACAGACAAGAACTTAATGTGGCCGCAACACGCTTATAATACTGCTGAAGTGAGTGAATGACTTCTTGCAGTGCTGGTCGGGTCATGTCATGTCGTTGTTGTCTGTGAACCTCTCTATTAACTGATCTCCAGCAGGCAGCACAAATTCATTCCAGCCTTGAAACCTAAAATATAATGTAAAAGTTGAGTAAACATGTTCAGATTATTATTATTGTTAAACTGTTTTCTTTAGTTTTTGCAAGATTTTTCCCACATTGTGGGTAGGTTAATAACAATCTACATAACTTACAAACTGGATAGCTTGTCTAAGAAATATACTTATCGTTGCTGTGGCACCGCAATGGTGCAGTTAATACACCGTCGGGATATGTCGTCTCGATTAACTGTCCTGGGTCTAGGCTCTAGACGATATTGTGTTGCTAACTAAAAGCCTTCCGTCTCAAAGTTCGGAACAGACACTATACACCTTGTTTCTTAACGGTGGATTTCTTGACCCAACATTAAAATACATAAGAATAATACTCCGATCTTGAGTAAAATATTTTAATAATGAAATATTTTCATTCTGACAAATCTAAAGTGTCAAAATGTCATTAATTTCAGTTGCCAGTGTAATAAAAATCAGTACCCATATATTCATTTAATTAAAAATAAAGTCCAGACATGTTTTAGCTGACTTTAGTATTTCTGTCAATGCAAGTACAAGTCGCCATTTGTTTGTTTTTAGAAGGATTAATATTTTATTTTTTTTACCAGCTATTTGGAGTTTGGTCATAATTATGAAGTAAAATATATTTTTTATAACAATATTTTTGTTTAATGAATAATATATTTAATCCATATATTATAGATTCAAGTACATAATACATTAATTGTACATTAATTGTGCATATTAACTTTTTTATTCCATTTAAAAGGGGAATTAGTTATAAATTGGTATCAATTCGCCATATTGGCAGTAAATTATCCGGTGTTTGATTTGCAACAATTAAACAACTTTTTTTTTCATATCTTTAAAACCCCTATTTGCTCATGACTGAAATAAATACAAATGAAGTAATAATTAAAATTACGATTTTACATGGTTATTTGGTTAAGACGCATGACTGACGCAAAGATAGCCTGGTTTTGGGCATTGTCCTTTGTAATATCCTTTTACATTTCCGCTCATATTTCAAACTATAAATACATTTAGATTCCGTTAAAACTGGGGCTTATCCAACAATAGCATACACTAACAAATGAAATTTCGCGCGGTGCGGAGTCCTTAATGCCGAAATATTAATTGTGCCGCTGTGCACAATTAATTTTTCGCTGTTTTACGTCCTATTTACAACCACCATGACACCAATAATGGTGGCACATAATTTTAGGAATTGGTAGCGTGACGTCGGTTAACAAGCTCAACTAGTCGCTGACCGAACGCATCAAATTGTCGTTTCGATGCACGCGTCCCGAGAGTGTTGTCACGCTTGTATCCTATATTAATGTTTGTATGTTGGATTATTTTAGATTTTGGAAACAGATATTGAATGATAATTAAAATGCTTGTTCATCCTACAGCGTTTTTATTAATACGTATAGTGTAGGTACTTCACTACTGCATTTGAATTTGTTTATTAAATGTTTGTAACAAAACCTTAATTTACTATTCCTGTTCAAATAAATCAAGTAAATATCATGTGGTATATAAGTAGGTATTGTATATTGCATGCCTCTTTCATACGAGACGAGGTAGTCACTCGCCAGATTGCTAGTGCAATAACAACCATTAACACCATTTAAAACCTTGAATTATAAATCCCATGCCCGCAATTTACGGTATTGTAAAATCCCAGTATTGGATTATTGAAAGAGCTAAAATTCCAAGAACCATTCCACTTTCCTCAGCGTCTTGCTCACCTATCCATTAAACTATAAACCTCTAAAGCACGAGTTCTGCGGAGGTGTCTAACACATTGTCAGGTGATTAAACAAATTGTTTTGATGTGGGCGTAATATTCTAACTTGAAATACGCTTAAATGTCGAGGTTAGTTAAATGTTGAATCATGAACGATGTTGGTAGAACTATAATTTATCGAGTATGAAATATAATATTACTAAATTATAAGTGAAGTTTTTAAATAGAGACATTGGCTAATAGCCCAGGTATTTATCATACTCACAACATATATAGTTTGCCTGCTAGCAATCTAAGCTCATTCAAATTAATAAAATAGAAATTTGTTGCTTTAAATAAGTACCCCTTTTAAAACTTTATAAGGGAATTATACTATGGTCGATTCCCTTATAAAGTTTTAATAGTTTATTAATTATTAACTGCAATACGTGTGACCATAGTAATACCGAAAACCCTTGCAATAATTATTTAAAACCTTGTGACCTATTTTAAATCTTAAGTTACCAAAGCGTTCAGGAAAATCCGACTAAGTTTAGTAACTAAAATCGTTGGGTCGCTCACACTAACTGTTCGTAGACTTTAAGACCTAACTGCCAGCTTATTCCAAATGTCGGGAGTCGTAAAGTCAAGTGTCAGAATGAATGACGTAACCAGCTAAAATGTTTTATTTTTCACGCCGTGCTGTACTTGAAGTGACTTAAAAAATATTTTTAACCAATTGAAATATTGCTACTCTTTATAGGTACATTTGTTTGTCTTGTTATTCAGTTGTTTTTATAAAGTTTATTAAGTAGCTTTTTTTATTGCGATGTCGGGAAATGAGCAAGCGGTCTGTCTGATGGTAAACAGCATCCGCCGCCTATGTATATTGCAATGCCAGACACACAGCTAAGTCGTTGCCTACCGTGAATAGCTCCCAAAAAGTCTTTGGATTGACATGATCAAAGTGTATATGATATAAAACATGATCAAAAACCGACCGAGGTTCGTTATGAGTCGCTTTTCTGAGTCAACCAGAATGTATTATTATAAGATTCGGAATCCCTAAGATATCCCAAATAAGACCCACTATATATATTCCGAGACTAAATATATAAGTCGATCAAGGACATGGTCTATACGAGAGCCAATTTATATCGAAATCCGTTGAGCAGTTTCTGCGTTTTCTTCTAGAAAACTTTCAATCGTCCGAATAATCGTGAGATGAGTTATAGGGATTTCAAACCATTCAAAGCCGGTTCAAATTTGTTACCTAACGCTGAGTAAATCGCTATAGAATACAACTATTGATTTCTTGAGCTGTTGAGTGAGCATAACCCAGACAGCCGCCTAAGTCCAAAAGTCAAATACTGATTTACCTTTATTAAACTTGAGATTCAACGTTTACTAAATTTATTCAATTGGATAATAAGACGTAACAGTTAAGGTCTGTCTTGGAAATACGTAGTAACGATGTCAAACAGATAAGACAGGAAGTGCATTAACACATTAAAATACTTGACATCGATAAAAAAATTAACTACGAATTGGGTAACCTTTTTTGTTGAAGTCGGGTAAATATAATCAATGTGCGATAGATGTAGAAAAAATATTACCTTCCACCTGCAGAAGTCCGATAAAAAGGTACCAACGGAATTAGATAATACAAAGATAATTTTTGAAATGGAGCAGTAAGGCTACTTTAATAATTGTAGCTAACGTTTCCAACTAACGTTTTCCCTTTGCCGTATATTCATTCTATAGTCAGTACATTACAAATCAAAATATCTTATGCTTCCCACATCATCCTCTATTTTATTTGTACCCATTAACGTAGACTCAAATCATGAAATACATTTACAAGCTTACATGAATACTAAAGCAAACGTTAAATCTACAGTCGAAACAAGGATTATTGGTGTAGATACTCTCATCAGACAGAATCACTATCCCAGTGTACAAAATAACTGGATTACTCGCCAGCTCATTCCGAAACGCCAGTCGCTTGGACCCGTAGATTAGTCACCGGATTTCCTAAACAGGTATGCTCAGTACATTGTATTCTACATTAGATAGTACTGCAAATACTAGAGTTAGTTTGTAGATATCTTAAAACATTCAGAAACGTCCGAGAGGTAAGAGTTTGTTTGGTATATTTTCGGTGCTAGTAGTTCTATTTTTTTTAAGGACTTTGTAGCCAGGGGACAACTGTATTTTGAAATACTGCGGTCTAATATATCTCACTATGATGTATAAAAATCAAATTAACAAAATCTTATTGCTAATAAATGCCATAATTCTCATGATAAGTTAAAATAAAAGAATTCATATGAGTCTCCATCGCCGGATATGTTCCAATAAACATCGATTCAATATCATTATTAAAAAATCAAACAAGAAAATCAGGCAAAAAATCTTGCGCTAAATGGTAAAACACTCTAATTGAGAGTTATCCTTACACTTGAAAACACTTTAACTCCAATTAATTAAATTGTTCGATATAAGAGCTATTCGACGTTTAAAGTTCACAGGGTTAAGAGGCCTTCAAGATATTTATAGTGTTAAAGCCAATTAATAAGTTTATTATAATGGAAAATCCCTGGGAGCTGCTTCAATTAGTAGCAAATGAGGTTTGATAATATTTATAGATATTGATGATCGTCATCGCTATTTCGAGTTGATGCTTTTATACAAGAATGTACTGAAAAAAATGTTTGCTAAAGTAAGCTTAGAAGAAAGCAATAAATTCTAGTTAGGATTGAAGAAAACCATCAATCATACTTCGGGAACTTTAAAAACAATGCAATATACTATTTTCATCAAATTAAGACCTCTATTTACTCTTAGCAACTAAATAGGGGTCATGTTATTTTGTAAATATTTATATTCATAATCAAAATTCAGTTTTATATTGTAAAGTATCCTTCGTCTTCTAGGAACTCTCAAAATGTAAGCAAAACTTACTCTCTAGATTTGTGATTGACGTCAAACTAACATGTTACCTCAAAGACTCTTGATACATGATATTCAAATAGTTTAATAAATATTTACAAGCCTTAACAATGTGGTGCGGAGTTCACGGCCAAAATAATGTAATGGTGTAATACTGGGTTGCAGCTGGTTTCGACAGGAATTTGCGAAATAGCTTCGACACCTGCATCTAGCTCTGAATCTCAAAATTTAAACTTGGAATTGGGAAATATTTGAAGCTATTCTAGGTATCTATGGCTGGTATTTTTTGTTGATTCGTGTATTGGTAACAAATTCTATAAAACAATGATTGCAATGCGGTGTCACGTAGTGTTAGTGTGTGTGTAAGTAGTTCAGGTTTTTGCTAGTGTATACAGACACGCATTCCACCAAAATAATTCCACGATGGCTATGTCTCTTATCCTTATTATTTGGCCTTCTCGTTTCAACGTTTATTTGTAAAAAAACTGATTTGAATCACAAATACAATATAAATAATCATAAAGTTTGAATATAATACCCATAAATATTCAAGGAATAAGAAATTTTACCGACGAACATCGTCGTAAACGAAATAATTGGATCTGGTTTGGAAGCCAAATTAGTCTTCATAATTAACAAGAAAACAAAATGTACAGAGACTCTTTGGGGATTTAAAGGTACTACAACTTTGCCTTCGCTATCCCAGTATAGAGCAGTTGACACAAATTAATTTATCAGTACGTTTTATAAACGCTACTTTGAGTTAACCATGACGCGCTGCTATTTTTGTTTTATTTAGATTGACACCGATTACCACAGATCAGCCAATGTCAGATATTACGGCATTCATATTTAAAATATGCTGACGTTGGTAATTGAAGTGTATCCAACAGTGACTAATTTTAGTTCCATGCTTAAAATCAGCCCTGTATAATTTTTACTATCCTATTAATGTACACAGACCTCCCCTATCAAGGAGTTATTTTATATTAGTACTGGATGAATCCAAATAATTATCAATCAATACGTACTTTCAATATTCTTGCGTAGAAATTTCAGTTAAATAATAATAATATACTGTGGATATTATATAATATCCACAGGTACATGGTGTTTCTAATGCGAATTCCATTTATGGGTCATTAATAGAACTTCTTTCTCGCCGTGTTATACAATTTGCGTTTGTCTATGTCGATCAGCTCATTAAACATTATACACTTATAATACGCATTCCAGAACTATAACATTGTTCCAAAAATCTGAAGCTTATATACATACATGAATGAAATCCGAAATATTTCGATTGTTATATAACAAAAACAGCGGCGATAGTCTAGTTGGATGTGGAACGGACTGCCGAGACGAATATCCGCGGATTCGAATCCCAAGGGCATACACCTCTAACTTTACTAAAATTTTGTGTGTATTCTTTGTACATTATTGTTTGCTTTAACGGCAAAAGAAAACATCGGAAGGAGACCTGCATACCTGAGAAATTCTCTATAAGAATTTTGAGCGTGTCTGAAGTCTACTAATTCGCACTAGGCCAGCGTGGTGGACTAAAGTTAATCCTTCTTAGTAGTAGAGGAGGCCCATGCCCAGCAGGGGGACAGTTTATAATACAGGGCTGATGTTATTTATCATTTATAACAACAATGAAACCAAACCCTTACGCTTACCGTTACGACTTAATCAATGAAACCGTCAATGAATTGACTCGACAAAATGAAAAATGACAAACATTCCCATAGATGACAAATTATATAATGCGTTATACTAACAAGTGTAATACTAGCTAATACCACTAATGGAGTTTAATTGGTCGAGTGTATTGCGCCACATACCGACATAACTGTTTATAGCCTCTTTAATAACCGCCTAGAACTAAGGAATTATAGATGTACAGGCGACAGGGAATTAATAAGCGTTGAAAGAAACGACGAACAAAGAAAGTGGAAGGTAATTATGCGTTATTTATGAGTGGAACAGGAACGGTATGAATTGGATCGTGACTAATGATGAATACCATTTACTGAAATGCATTACTGTTGTATACTTTATTGTCTATGAGATCGACAAATTGACTTACAACTTTCTTTGAATACCCAAAATGTCAGGTGTTATGAGTGCATTATCGAGCTTTACGGGAAGAAATTTGGATACATAGGTCTACTCAAAACGAGTCGTACTGATAAAGGTTTATCTACGAATTTAAATAATTGCCTGTTTTTAGAATTTACACAAAATCTTGCGAGTTAGTTAAGTACATATTCCCCATGCAATACACAAATAAAAAACGAATTCAAAAGAGCATCACCCTCTTGATGTTTTCCATGTGCTAATTCTAACACTTGGGAAAAATAACATTAAATCGTGTAGGTTAGCACCAATTCCGATGCTTTTCAACTAACGAACCGATAAGCTAGGGGAGAATTCAAGATTTACTGCGTTTTTAAGATAATTTCCTTTTGTTAAGGAAGTAACATTTTATGAGATGGTTAAGTTTATGTTTTTAGAGATTGTTTTAACGTAAGTTGTTAATACAGCATAATATTTTACTGGAAGAGACACCATTCGACAGTCTTCCCTCTGGAAAATCAATCCATTAGTGAAAAAACATTCAATACTATCTATGGGTAAAAAATTAAATGATCCAAAAAATATCTCTTAGATTTACATTATCACAAAACAGAAAGTACTGTGGAACCAGAATTTTGTGTTTTGCATGTGTAGTAATTATTAAAGAGTCTATGCCAAACATTTCCCGTCGCTTTACAAATTCGAAAAATATCCAAAACAGAATGCTAAAATCGAGTTGTGACGAGATTTTTACTTTGCATGTGGTGCTAGTCTGGTTATTACGAGCTGACACAGTGAAATTTTATATTAAACCTCCTTTAATAGCAATCCGCATTTTGTTAGTTCTCTTGCCTATTTCATATAGCGGATCAGCGTAACTGGGTTTCTGTGCTTTGAAATAAGAGAGGGTTATATGGTTTTGACGTATTTATTATCAGTGTTATCCAAAGTTTCCTCTTTATGTCGCCTCATTGATTTTGTGCAAGTGTTATTTGGTTATGAGCAGCGAGATTCTAGATTTTATTGCTAATACGAGAATTATAAAAAAACTCGCTGAAAATGCTCTATTAATATAGGACTATTGTATGATACAAGCTAGGCGAATTACGAATGTATTATTGGCGCCCTGTCTACTTATTTATAAATAAAAGCTCGAGAATAGATAAGAAAATTATAACATTATATAATAATATTGTCGAGTTAGATGCAAAAAAATATTTTCTATATTATTTAAAATCTAAATTTTGTCACTGTTTTATACTTCTAAGAGGTGAGAACTTCGTGACCTGAAACACCGGCCTTGCCTACATAAGGCGCCATTCTCTTTAATACATTGTATGTTCTTTAATACTATAATAACATTTTGTTGACGAGATAATAAAGGATTATTATTATTACTTGCTATATTTTTCGTCTCTTCTATCATCTAAGCCTTACCCAGCATCTTATCAAGCTCAGTTATCTACGGTATATTTGTTCAATTTCTCCCAATCACTGTGACTTCCGCGTCAACTGGAATCAATAACATGACCAATTTAAACCTATTTATAACTCCATTATGAGTATGACTGCACTAGTCATGTTTAACTTCACTAGAGTGAACGTTCAATTTGTTTGCATTTAAATCGATAAAAAATAGATTTATTCGCGTTAAAACTAAACGCGTATTTGCTCGTACAATTTTAATATTGTCAAATTGACTTTAAACATTTAGAACTTTAATAAGACAATATTTTATTGATATGTTAACGCATTTGTAAGTGTCGGATATATCATATTAATAAATAAAGTTAGCACAATATGAGGTTTGATTCCAAGTGTCATTTACGCATTTTATCAGTTTGTCCTCGCATTCTTTCATTCATATTGTACTAACACGCTTAATTCCAACAAACACACATTACTCATACGAACACTGGTTGGTTCACTTTAAACATCGTAAACGTTAATGTTAACCTATTAAAGATGACTTGCAGACGTTCGTTGTGGTTATTTTATTGTATCTTTACTGTTTATAATTTGATATCGTAATTTTTATTAGGTTACGAAGATTTTAAAACTTTTTCGCACTATTAAACATGTAGGTATATGTAGATATAATAGTCAATAAACAACTATACTTGATCATAGGATCATGCTGGATGCAGGCCGCATTTCTCAGGTCCGTCTGGAAATTCTAAGGTCCGCAGTGGACTTTATGTGGGTGATTACGGTGATGATGAAACAGTTTGAGCACATTGTCGCGTAGTAAAGGGTTGTTAGGTATATAACTGCTACAGTAACGTACTAAAAAAACAACGTGGGAGCGGCAGCGGCTTTTATTTTAAATTTCTAGACATAAAATGTTGTCGTTTATTGTAATTAACATAAAGTCATAAAAAATAGGCTATATCTGAATACCAAAAATTTAACAGTAAAGTCTAAAATATTTCGAATAAGACGCCACTTCGGTATTTCTTAATAGATATTACTACAAATGCAATGAAATTACTCATTATTCTAAACAGTACAAACATTAAATATTTTACAAAAATAAATTATATTTTACTCACACAAGCTCCAGAGTTTACAGTAAACGATCTTTTACCCGTTACAAATATCAGGTTTTGTACTTTTATTCCTTAGATACATAGAGGACAGGAAAACGGTTGTTAATACGGCACTTTATGACAGTACGATACGCATTTTGTATAATTATTGGATGCCATCTTATAAACACTCGATCGAAGCTCCGTCCGCATAAACGTGTTTATAAAACTCGGCCCGTTTTCTGTATTAATATGTAATTCTAATCCAAAGTCATTTAATGATCCACTTTAAGAATCGTCTTCACTTTTCATATACTATTTAACATATTATTTTTTCTTTGGTATAATTTGAAAGGTAACATGCGATAGTAGTTCTGTTTGTCAGTCTTCCGTATTTTAGTAGCAATGTAATCAATTTAATCGCAACCATATCGACGTTTTAGCAAAAGCTTGGTATTATGGTCCAGATAGTCCACATTTTTTCCAGAAAAGGCACGGTTCCTGACATACCTTTAATGTAGAAAAAACGTTGGTAGACCCGCGACCAAAATGAAACACATTTGCATAACTAATATCCAGAACATCTGTTATTAGGTTAATTTAATGCTAATAAGTTATTTGATCTTTCTACATAATTAATTCGTTATTGGTCTAATTATAATTTAATCTACAAGCTGTTATGCTCCCTTTGTTGATCACAACTAGTTTCGATTCAATATTAATTGGCCCTGTCAAACTATTATAAGAATCTAATAAATTTCACTTCTCTCAACTCCATTCAGATAAAAGTAATTTTCGATTAGTCCCAAGCAGTATTTTAGGTCATATTTCTTTATGATTATCAAAATCTTCGTACAATACCTATAGTGACACATTAGTCCATTACTGGTAAATTAACTCCCCAACAGCCAGGAAAAAACAAAATGACCGCTGTCTTAACGTCAGTTGTCCAAGTCAATTTACCTTACGTCCGGTAAAATGTCACATCACTAATTCAACCGAGCACTGCCCTAGCATGCGATGGTACTTTACCGTTGCATTTTTTCACTTATAAAATGACGTTAAATTTTCTTTAAATAGAAATGATGCCAGGAATTGTCTAAGAAATGTGCATGAGTTTAACCTAGATCGGGAACAATTGGCTTTACACAAGATAAATTTAGAACGGTTCCGCGTGTACTTTAACGTTTTTGACAATTAGATTTTCATTCATTAACAATCTAGATAGTTTTTAAATGAAACATAATCCAATTATTTATAATTAGTTTGATTTATAATAAAGTATTTGATAATGATTTACATTTAAGCGAATGTTAGACATTAAAATTAAACTATTTTGCGAATTTTATCGCGATTTTTATATTTTTAATTTTCTCTCGAGGTTTCGAAGACTCGTGGTCACGGAGGGGACAGTACTTGAACAATTATAACTTATTTTTTCGAAAAAAAAGTTTAATCCTTTAGATTCTCAAATTATTTAAGTCCAGAAATGAAGTAGGTAGTCCAGTTTCATCTCTTGATAAACAAAATTCTCAACAACTCAGTTGCAATATATTATTCAGAACTGTTACTAACGACATTAGATATAAAGTGCATTTTAGATCGTAAATGCTCGGAAAGAGCATCTAATACCTTTATGATACTAGTACAACTAACTCAAGAGCACTTCTACAAAGCGCTGTACTAGGCTATGATTGACTACAAGTACAAACTACAACTAGGTAGTTTGTGTCGTAGTTAATATTACTAGACTTCGCCCATTTTCCTTATTGATAGTGACTGTTACTGTTCCTTTTCCGAAATTATGATGTTTATTTTATACTTTATTGGTGTTTGTTTTGTAATAACTTTTATAGATTTTACTTTTAATTTTTAATTCATGAAGAAACTAGCCGCTACATTGCAAAAGAAAATTTAAACGATGTGTATTCTAAATGCGTAAACTGTATATACTCGACTTTATATCAGAAAGTGCGTAAAACACGTAAACTGATTGATCTATATCTAGCTAAGAATACAGATTTACTAGACGCCGTTAACATCTGTTTGTAGACAAACAAAAAATGTGTTTAGCTGCTCATACTAAAACCCCAAAACGACCTACTTAAAAACCTAAACATCGTTAAGATCATAAAACAATGTCATAAATATTTGGTTCTTATAATGAAGGCACCACTTGTTCAAAGAATTAAAAGCACATGTATGATTATGGACGTTTCGTACATAGTACAAAGAAATACATTACAATTTACTTGTATGTTTTCCTGAGAGCTTTGTAAAGATTGTTTGTAAGGGACATCGGTCCAACGCAATTTTCGGCCACTCAGTCAATTTTATCTTATTATGGGTCCTTGGGGAGCCGTCCTTATACCTAGCCGATGTCGAAGTAAGCCGGATAGACAACATACCTAGTCTTGCCATAAATATTGTAATAAAGAAAAAAGAAAATTGTTAACTGCAAATAACATTTATTACTTTTACAGTGTGTCAGTTTAATACATAAATATAAAACAATTAAAAATATAAAAGCTTATTCGAAGTGGTCTCCATTGGCTGCAATACAGTCCTTTAAACGATGAGGCCAGTTATCAATAGAAGCACGCACTCTTTCCATGGGAAAATTCTTCACTGCCAATCGTATAGATTGTTTTAGGGACTCCAAATTATCATGGCGTTTAGAGCAAGCTGTACTCTCTAAAACTGACCACAAATCATAATCCAGCGGATTAAGATCGGGACTAGACGACGGCCAGTCTTCAGCTCTGATGAAGTCCGAAACGTTCGATTCCAACCAAGACTGCGTGGACCGAGCTTTATGACCCGGCGCCGAGTCTTGCTGGAAGGACCATACTTGGTTATTGAACATGGTGATGTTAAGGGGCTTAACTACCTTCTCAAGAATGGTATCTTGATACACTTGTGCCGATGTTTTGATACCTTTTTCACAAAAATATGGCTCAGTCACTCCTTCATAGCTAACACCCCACCAAACCATCACTGAAGTCGGATAATGTCCACGTTGCACTCTGTCGACTAATTGGGAAGCTTCCTTAGAGCTTTGAGCATAAATACGGTCATTTTGTTTGTTAAAATGTTGCTCAATTGTAAAAATTTTCTCATCCGTAAACAAAATTTTTCTGTGACCTCCCTTTGCGTACCGCTTCAGTAGTTGTTTCGATTTTACCACCCTATTCTTCTTTAAATTATCAGTTAAGAAATGGCCAGTGCGTCTCTTATAGGCTGCAAGTCCTAAGTCATCTTTTAAAATACGCGACATGGTTCTAGGTGCTATCTTCATTTCCCGAGATAAAATCTTTTGCTTTCGGACAGGATTTCTTCGAATTCTTTCCCTTACTGCTTTGACCACCTTTTTCGTACGAACACTACGTGGACGGCCAGATCTTTTCTGTCACAAACAGAGGAGGTCTCATTGTACCTATTAATAGCCCGGTACACAAACATTTTACTAATACCAAGTGTATGGAGAGTTTTAAAAATTGCATTTGGCTCCATACCTACTTTGTGTAATGCTATCACAGCGATTCGGTTCTCTTTATCACCCCACACCATTTTAATATCGCAAAATATTTTACAATGTATTGGCGCCAAAATGAGAAAACACAATGAACAATCGTATAAAAATGACAGATTCGAAATTCAAATGTAATATTTTTTTATAATTAAGTGTAACAGTATTTATGGCCAGACTAAGTATATGGTGAAATTAAATTTCCGCAGCCCGGTTTTTACAGCATCATGTCAACACACGGGCCGTTACTTTATTTTAATTAATTTGTTCATAAAATCAAACAATACTAATTACAGATGCATTAATTATACTTGTGATTTGTAATCCAGTAATTCTTCAGACTAAATTACTAGACAGCAAAATGGTTTCACTCACGTATTCTTAGTCGGAATCGCCGATCAGTTTTTCTATCTCGTAATTTAAAATGTGTCGCGTAAATTTTTCTAATATTAATCCTACAGACCGCAACAAAACTTTTATTTTAAGTCGAATTTCTGAAAAACAACTCTACTGTTTTACAAAGCGTCTTCCTAAAAATTCTGCATCCATAGTAAGATAAAACAAAATATTCCTAAATAAAATGAAATAAAAATGTTAGTTGATAAAGTCTTATAAAAATTTCCTTAAAAAATCTTTTATAAACTCAATTACATCTCCTTTAGTTATAAAAAGCGAAAATAAAATCACGTCCCAGTAACCTCATCGGAACAACAAGCGCGAGTGAACCGATAAATGAACTAAAAAGTTTAATATAACGCTGAACGCCCGAGCGATCTTTCTTGACGACTGACTTTTGCGCAAGTTAAATAAGATTCCCCATGGGGAAACTCCTCCAATCTCATACCTGATATTTCCTTATGAAGCTAAGCGCTTATTACAGTAACTTGGTAGATGTTATATCCGAGTAATTCTGAAGATATAACTTAGTTTCTAAATTTATAAGACATATCTTTAAAGGTTAAACGTTTAAGTAAATAATGACTGCTAGCTTCGATAGTTAAATGACTACTTTTATGTATATAAGAAATTAAAAATGCAAAAATAACTTTTTTTCTACGTACACAGCAAAGTGACCCCACTACTCATGTCAAGTGGAGTGGGGTCCAATAGAATGTCGACTGACGAGAGAGATCTCCCCTCGGCAGTCGACACAATTATGTCGGCCTGTTGGAACCGATTATACGCAGGCTGATCCCGGAACGCGACACACTTATAGTATGAAGGTGTGTGACATGTATACGTTGGTTGCTATCCGGAAGGATATAAAATATATCCTACCACCAGAATAGTTGAACTTAAAAATGAACTTCAAGAAAATATTTAGGGTTTTATATTGGCGGCTAATGTAAGATTATGTATGGTTCTGTGTATAAAATTAATTACTTATGAAACCTGATGACCGATATGTTATATTTTTGTTGTAGGTTGTTCTGCTTGTTTTAATTACGACGACAATAAATCCATGTCCATTGCTACTGGGAACACTTATTACCAAGAGTGTATATGTAACGAAACCGGATATGGCATACAAAATCTAGAATGGCGAGACAAAGACGATAACGTTATATCTGCAGGGTATGTAATGGACCTAACTTAAACATATTTACATACACAATCAACTACTAAAGTAAATTGTTTTCACAAGACCAGGTACAGATTCAAACATTTACCTAGAGTACCAGGGTGATAGAGTCAATCTACACATCGAAAACATCAGCAAGACGATGTCGGGAACCTACAAATGCATCACTAAGTTTGAAGGACAGCAGTACGCTCAAAATTTCGATATAGAAGCATATGGTTGGTGTAAAATGATTTTAGGTAGTAGTCAATATATTTATTTTGTAATAAGTATAACATGTATTGCAAATTTGATTTCAGAGCCCTTGATTTTTCATAATGCTCTTAAAACCCAATATCTGCTAGAAGGAAGTGACTCAAGAATCGATTGTATAGCTCGAGGTGACAGCGAACCAATAATAAACTGGGAAAAAGGAGTAGACAAGCCAATCGAAGTAAGAGGATACCTAGCGATATTTAAAAAAAATGTTTTTAATGCACTAAATGCGTATTCTTATGTTTAGATAAAATCTGGCGAAAAATACCAACTTACGCCACAAGGTCTTATCGTCAAAAACGTAACAGTCAAAGATGGTGGAACTTATAAATGTGCAGCTTCAGTGATACAGACTGGTGAACAAGCAGATCGATTTATCAACGTGCAGGTAAGAAATGAGCTTGATTTACAGATCTTGTAATATAATAATACATTATAAATACATGTTTTGTGGCAGGTTTTGACTGTACCTGTTATAAAAAACATTAATGCGATGCCCGAGGCTACTGTTGGTGAAGGAGAATCATTAACACTTGAATGCATAGTAGAACCTATGCCGGAACCCGAATATATATGGAGAAAGATTGAGGTAAAGTAACAAAATATTGTATCTATTGAAAATAAAAGGTTAACTTAACTTAAATATCCAATATATTTACAGAATAACAACGAGAATTCAAGTCAAACCTTGAATGAAACAACAAATATTATAGTTTTTAATAATGTATCAATAAATGACAGTGGAATATATGAATGTATTGTACAGAATAAAGCAGGAAATGCGACACGGAAAATAGAAGTGACCGTAAGTTTTCTACGTTTTCAAAATTATAAAATATTGTAACTATTCATCTACCTGACCTTATCCCAATACAAAGTGGAATACACACAAAACTTTCGGATTGTGCATGTGGCAAAAACATTTTGGCTTAGTTTTTGACTGCCTATCTGCCTAAATCAACCTTTTGTGATTCAATACTAGACAAACTACAAATAATAAGATGTCACTTAATAAAACTATGCCTAAAAATGATATTTCTCTTAAATCCGAAATTAAGAAATAATTAGTTAAAATTATAAATTGCTTTCATTATTAGCCGATAGCCTAGTTGGGTGTGGAACGGACTGCCGAGACGAATGTCCGCAGGTTCAAATCCTAAGGGCACACACCTCTGACTTTTCTAAAAATCATGTGTGTATTCTTTGTGAATTTATCGTACGCTTTAACGGTGAAGGAAAACATCGTGAGGAAACCTGCACATCCGAGAAGTTCTCTATAGGAATTTCAAAGGTGTGTGAAGTCTACCAATCCGCTCTAGGCCAGCGTGGTGGACTAAGGCCTAATCCCTCTTAGTAGTAGAGGAGGCCCGTGCTCAGCAGTGGGCGAGTATATAATACAGGGCTGATATTATTATTATTATTATTCATTATTAAAATTTACTTATTTACCAGTAAGAAAACAATCTTAAAACATAAGTGTGTATTATATCTGCTAATAAATATTTTTTCTTTTTTAGGTATTACAAATGCCAAAAATCATCGATTTTAAGAATAGAACAGAGGTTGAGGGAACAAATATTACTATAATTTGTAATGCTACTGGTTATCCTGAACCTAACATTACCATATCGGCTATAAAACGAGATGATTATGAAGACGGGTATGTATCAAGACGTAACTAATGCTGCAAACAAAGTTCTAAAATCTATATTTATTAACATGTTTCTTTTTAGAGAATACGTTGTTATAATACCACCAGACTGGCAGGTTGAGCATACGTACCAAGGATCTATAGTATGCGAGGCTACAAATGAAAGTATGTTTTTTAGTTTATACACCTTAGTGTTTTCATAATGATTTTTCGATATTCACAAAATTTTGCATAATCATGACTTTTAAATCCTTTACAGTGGGTTCCGATGTAAAAGAAATGTATTTAGAAGTGTTACACAAGCCATATTTCAACAAACTGGTCAAATTTGAATGGGGGTGGACGGGCAAGACTGTAAATTTAAGTTGTGCACATAAAAGTAATCCACCTGCTGAGATCGTATGGAGGTAAAGAAAAATGTAATTACCTCGTTCTATAAGATGCGGGACATTTTAAAGGAGTCTATATTTAAAAACTTTTACTAACATGAAGGAAATTTTAACTCAATTTATGTTTATAACTACAGTAGATTGCTTACGTTTTCTCGCAACTTACTTGACTTTATGTCTCTTAAGGATTTTATTGGCGAGTTCCATTAGACGGACAGTGTTCGTGAACAAGATAACACGCGCTAAGTAGTCACGCAAGGACTTCCCTCGGATGCTTTATCAAATGTTGTGTAGTCGCTACGCTTATAATCATATTTTCCAACAGTTATGTTGTTAACAATAACAAAAATATGTCTACAACTATAAACAATATAGTCAAATGAACTAAAAACTTTTACTCAATAGATATCTCGCCATATTTATTTGTATAACTTTTTTTAGATATCACGGTAACGATATACGAACAGAGGAGCAAGTAGAAATAAATAAGAATTTGCTTGAAATGTTATCGAGTGCGAAAGATCATTACTTGCCTATAATTATTGATAAAAATTTCTCCTATGGTATATACGAATGCGAAGCTAAAAATGAGATTGGCGCTGTAACAAAAACTGTTACATTGAAACAAGGATTTGTACCACCAGAAATTACAAACGTACGTATAATATATTGGTATTGGTTTGCTTTAAGACGGATCAGATTATTGAGTCTATATGTACCTTCAATATTGACGATAACACGATACATTGTTAACACTAGTACTATTTTCAGGCAAGCATTATTGATTTAACAGCAACATCAGTGCTATTCTCCATAGAGGAACCTAAAGGACTGACAGGTCCAGATATAGTTGGATTCACGGCTGAGTACGATAAAGCAGAAAACTATAACATCACGAACATCCATAATAACAGAACATGGGGCCTAGAAAGACCTTTCAAATTGGAGAAATTAAAGCCTAATACAAAATACCAAATTAAGTTTGCCGCTCAAAATGCTGTTGGGACTGGTCCGTGGGGTGAAACATTGGAGTTTATTACTCTTAAGAAGTGAGTAGCTATTTTATATATTATTTATGTACATAGGGGCACGCCAGTGAAGTGAAGGCAGGTCTAATGGAGCCCAGATGGAGCATCGATTTATTAGAGATAATTATCCTACGCCAATCGACGAGCAATTATTTCGGCTTGTTCGAAACCGGATATATGTAGGATGATCCCGGAACGCGACATATTTGGGTCTCTATAGCAGGTTTATATCTTGTGTACGAAGGACGCTGCCAGAACGGTTAAAAATATTCTACCAACAAATTAGGGTAAACTTTAAACTTTACGGATTTGGTTGAAACAAAACATATATGAGTCTATTATGTTACAAAATAGAACCAGTCTTATATCAGGTTTATAAAACACATACTTAACATTTAAGATGCTTCCAAAAATAATAAAATCCAGGTGTTTCACGATTCATTCAATATCAACTAGATTATTGAGACATTTTACATTTATAGTATCATCCTTTCTTTGTCTATAGTTGTGTCAAAAATTGGCCTTTTTTTTCCAGATCCGCGCCAGAACCTCCAGTTTGGGATTTGGATTTCGTGGAGACATCTTCGGCCTGTGATCAGGTGATCAAATGGAAAATACCAGAAGACAATGGCGAGCCAATCGACATGTACACCTTACGATATTGCACGGTAATACTTTTCATTTATGATAAAGTGTGATGATTCTTAGGTGAGGAAAGGCTGATAGGTATAGCGTATATTGTGCCATTCATATAACCAGCTAGGGCCGGTGTAGGGGTGACTGCTGGGTGATATCCTAGATACCATTTATCATAGTATAAAGAAGTCTACTCTAGATTAGACTTCCAGAGATTGAAGAAGAAATAAGAAATTTTGGTTGTACAACACCAACCCACCTGTATGTGGGCTGAGGCTTTTGCACGTACATTTAGTTTTCAGTGATGCTATAGTAAAGATTTTTATTCAGTATTGATAAGCAAATAAATATAAATTAGTTCCTGAAATAATTGAAGTTGTATTGCAAATGCTATTCGATTTTCAAATGTAGACTGCATAGCTTATAATTCGCGCCGGGTTTTAAGTTGCTAGAAGGCAATTTACATTTTTACAAGTCCTGTTGCTTTTACTGTTCCTTATTCGAATCAAATCTCTTGGCTTTAGAAATATTACTAAAATACCATTCTGAAATAGAAATGATTGAAAGCAGAACTGAAACATACGACAGCTTAGAGCTAAAGGAGAATATACGTCTCTAGTCACAAAGTTACACTTCCTTTTTTAATAAAATATAAATAGCTAGAGAGCCTTCTCCCCTCTTATATCGAAGTACAATATTCTAAAATTAATAAAGTATAAAACCAATGTCCTATATGAGTTGGGGTTAAACTTTAACGATTAGTTTATCATAAAACATAGTCCATTATATAACCTTCCATTCCAGGTACACAATATAACGTATGAGAGGATATGCGTAGAAGAAAACGTTGAGAAAACCACTCATTTGGAACTCCGTGACTTGGAATGCAACACCACATATTCAGTAGAGCTGGTGGCACATAACGCCATTGGAAATTCAACTGTTGCCAGTATCTCATTTGTTACTCCTGGTTAGTGTTCACAATATCAATTTATAGACAAATAAATACTTTGGAGCGATAGGTAGGCGTGTCGCAAAAGTCCGCATGGATAAAGTATTATCTACTTATAAGATTATTTAAATTTTGTATCGTTTTAAAACGTGGGTAATTACTGTAAGATTCACTTCTCGGACAACTAACACCTCAATCTTAATGATCACTCAACGTAGTTTTATTTCAAAACAAATGTCCTGATGTGTTAATCCTTTTTGAAGGTAATGCTTACAGTCAGCCTTAGGGATAACTGAGCAGTTAGTCATGCTCGTAGTCACCGGTCTTCTTACCCTGAGTTTATAAGAAGTAATAAAAAGTCAACCAAACCAAACCATGTCAGCAGTCCTATAAAGTCGTCTCCCTCAATTCCGACATTACTCGGAGACCTTGCAAGGAGACGATTAAATAACAATTCCGAATATTGCAATCAAGCATAACTGTTACCTGTTTTTTTTTTCCACAGTCAACACTACAGAAGAATCGGAAAGTATTCTCCCTGCCGGGGTCATAATAGGTATTGCTGTGGTAGTGGTAATTCTGTGTATAGTGTTACTGGATCTCATACTATACTTTTGGAAGAAACAAGGCATCTTAGCCACCTGTTGCTGTAAAAATAACAAGAAGACAAAAAACACTACCTTGAATTCACGGTGAGTTAGAAGTAAATTATTTCGCGTAGACACGAGTCAGATATTCAATACTACTAGATAATTATAAGAGAGAAGGTTACTAGGTAATAGTAACACATTTATAACGTTGAGTAAGGTAATATACAAAAACCAACGAAGCGTATCTCAGGTTTATGACAAAGCCATCATTACTAATATCTAGCAAAATTATAATTTCTTGCATACTTAAATGCAGTCCTGGATTTGTATATAGGCCGTATAGGCCGCGGCATATGGGCGGCAGCCTCTTAGGGGCGGCAGATTTTAGAGGACGCTCACTCGATTTAATTACTCATTCGTTTATTTAACTTTAGTGCCTTCCATAATACAAATAAATGGAAAATTTATTAAGTATTTTAGAAACCTACATATGTATACATACTTTAAACCTACCTAACATGGGGCGGCAGAAATAAAGTGGCCTACACTCATAAAAAATATAAATCCGGCACTTCTTAAATCATCTTTGCAATAAGATCATAAAAAACCAAACAGTTCTAAGATTATATAGAGCGCACATTGGGAAGGTTGTCATACAAAAATTTGCGCTTATGTGATGGTTACTCAATCTACCGTGAATTAGCAAAACATCAATGTAAAATACTTCATATTTTTCCATATCATGATTTGCACATTTTTAATGAGAATATTAGCATATTTTCTGTAAATATGTTATTTTTGTATTGATATCTAAGGACGCCGTGAAATCTTGTCATACGGACATTTCAAATAAGACAGCGACTTATTACCAATTGGTAAGAACTTTTTGAGCAAAAATTTAGCCCTGATCTCCGGTTTATAACTAACTATACATAGTTTTATGTCTGAAAAAAACAAATACCGAAATAAATGACAACATAAAATAATGTCATCTATTGATTTTCAGTGACAAGAAAGGGCTTTTGAGAGACAATTGTGAATCGACAGATGACAGCCTAAAGAGGCCCAACAAAGGGCACAAAGAATATGAATACAACAAAACTACGGGCATTATTACTGGGAAACATTCGGCCGTTTAGAAAATGTCATGTTCTGTATGACAAATTACACACACAATTATGTTGGGTATCTGATGTTGTGTTGGATGTTGGACTGTATGTAAATGGTGTCATAGTATGTTATTTATACCGTGTGTTAGAAAGTAATAATTCGAATGCAGTGATTTGAAACATATTGGTGAAGTTAAAAATCGAAAATGGAGTTGTTTTTATCAATAATTTAGATTAGTCACGTTAATCTAATATAGAAATATAAGCAAACTTTGATATCATACGTTTTTCGATTTCGTATTAACATAAATAAATATTTACCCACTACAAGTACCCATGTAAAGATTTATCTGTTTTTAAGACACTAATTTATTGAATGCAAATTAGAAATTAAATTAATCAGTTTAGGTATAACAATTTTTCATCCATAGATATAACCAATTTTAAAACATTTTCGTTATTCTTGATCCATAGATATAACCAATATTAAAAATATTTTCGTTCTTGATACCTCCATTCTGCATCACTCTGTAGTTTAATAAAATAATGCAAGGCTCTAAATGAAATCGCCCTAAAACAATGCCAGTATTAACCCATTTGTCTTTTGCAAGATAAAATAGACTTTGTGTACACGTACCGATGCAAAAGTTCAAAGCGAGAATAATTCTGCTTAACATATAACGCTATCTTGATAAAAAAAACGACATATTCCAAAATTATTAATTTGTGGGAGTCATCCAAAAACTCATTTCCGTTTGCGACCTTTTTTATTTTTCCTTTTTTTTCATGCTATAGCATTCATTTTTGACTTATCTTTAACAATTTCAATTTTATATCAACTTAAAAAAAAGGTCGCAAACCGAAATAAGTTTTTGACGATTCCCACAAATAAAAATTATGGAATAAGTCATTGTTTTATTAAGAGAGCGACAAATAAATTTATGATGACTTGTAACATGTTTTTGCAATATCTGAACATATACTTTACGTATACGTTTATGGGATTTAATCAATGTTGAAATTGTGTATATTTTTTTACATAGTCTAATATACTGAATAAGTTAGTTATGCTACTTATAGGTATATATTTAAAACATTAAGTATTAAGTAAATTTTACAAAAAAAGAAAGTTTTAAACTGCGTAAAAAATGCTTTAATTATGTTAATGTACATGAGAAATTAATTCATCAATTTAATAGCTTTATAGTTTAAGATGAAGTTTTAATAAATACCAGTATTATTTTGACCAATAAATATTTAATAATTGTGAATCAACATGGCTTTTTCGTTATCAATTGAGTTTCAAGTTCAAACAAAAAAATATATTAATTTATAGCTAAATTATTATGCATTTTCTGTTTAATTTTTATAATTCTATGTATAATTTTATTACCTAATCGTATTTTACTAAACATATTTTAATGTTATATTAGTAGATTATGAAATAAATATTTTTGTAAATACACGGTTATAAAGAAAATTATTAAGTCATAGAGGTTTAAATTGTGATTAAACAATGTAATAAAACATACTGTTACAATTGTAAAGTACAAAATATAGTGCCTTTGTTGTATTTATAAAACAAAAATATCATTTAAATCTTACTATATAGTTTATGACCTGATTTATAAATAAATGTGTTAAAGCTAAATGTATTTACTTCCATTTAATGTTACATTAATAACTCAAAGCCAAAGATACGTTTGTTGTAAGTTGTCTAAATAAAGAGTAATGCGAACTTGTTTTTGTTATACAAAATTTTCCTGGATGATAAATTATGCGAAGTTAAAAGGGCGACAAGTTGATGTTCCGTTGTAACACGTGACCTCGCAAAGCCATCGCATTAAACTTCTAACTCGTGTTATATTTTTTTACATACTGCCATTGCAAAGTGAACCTAATGTACTCGACAGTAAGTGGAGTGGATGGGAAATTACAGTATATTTCGATTGACCAGACTGTCATTCGACATAATTATGGAGGTCTGTGCGCAATCGGCCGTGCGTAATCACATAGGCTGATCCAGACTCCTGACACCTTGAATAATATGGAGGGTTTTACACGGGCGTCAAGAGAGGAATGCAAGGAGGTGCACATACACCCCCCGGTTCGGAACAAATCACAAAGAAAATAAGTCACTGAATGACAATGGGAACTGTCGACCACAGAGGTTTTATTATAGTTTAGCATATTATACAAATACCTGTAAGATATTTCATTGAAAAAATTAAATATGATATTATGTAGTTACCTACTTATAGTGTCTAGATAGAGGTGCACCTCCCTAAACGTAATCTTGGCGGTGCCCATGGTTTTACACCTCATATGCACGGTCGTAGATATTCAAGCAGATACCAAAGATGAAATAACACTAGCAAAAAGTACAGAAATATAGAAGTGGAGACGTCATAGTGAGAATTTGGATCCTAGAACTACACCGAAATAACGCCAGGTAATATAAAACAAAGAAAAATGAGACGTTCATTGATTCTTAACACATTTGCATAAGGTTCAAAGTAATCAGACGCAAAAAGATATCGGAACCAGCAGGAAATATCACTACAAACTATAGTCTTTATTAAATGCTAATTTTAAAAAAGCTTCAACGTTAACAGCTCAAATATTGCTGTTTCGCTGCCTAGTTTTATCTTATGCCTTGAGCAGCTCGGCAATACATTTTCAAATTATTATTTTTTTGTCTAAAGTCTAGACATATATTGGATTAGTTTGACTGAAGTTTTATTTGTTAGAAGCTAGTTAAGGCGACATATTAATCCTGTTTTTATCGATGAATTAACAAAGTGTTTATAGACATAGAGAAAACAGTTTCAATGCAATAAATAATGATAATGAAACAAAAAAAAGAGATTTCAAAATAATTTTGGTAAAGGCATAGAGAATGATACAATAAGTTAAGGACAATTTTAATTATTACAAGTAATCCAGTCAAATCAAAACGTTGTAATTATAATCGAGCCGATGAAAGTTAATCAATTCGACCAATGGGGCAATATTTCTTTCATATTGAATTATGTAGGATCCGTAATGAATTCGATTGGAATATCTGGAGCGCACCTGTTATTGAAAATTAATACTTTAGCGGGAGGGAATCTATAATGAGGGAACGCAATTTAACAGCGTTCAGCGGAAGTAATTATTTAATTAAATTAATTTGTTTAATACATGAAAAAATGTCACTAACATTATAAGAAGTAAGAGTATTATATTGACAGAGAGTCTTGATAACAAATATGTACTTCCACACAGTAATAAAGCATTTAATTAAATACTTGTGTGAACCGAACTTATAGCAACGTTTTTATTTTAATATAAATGATGTGGTTGTACTAATAAATAGCTCCCTGTTACAAGGTCTTATATCAACTTATTTATGTTGGAAAAAAGATATTTAAAAATTTCACGTTAATGAAAATTAAAAGGATAGACATTCGTAGTTCCTCTTAACTTACATATCTTTCGGGATTATTAAATTTTCATTATTCATATCGAAAAAGACATAGAATCGGGTGATATAATAATTCAATTTCTGTAAGAATATAAAATAGAACCTTGTCACAGTGATCCAGCAACATATTTAAGTAGGATTAATGTATTGTGTATGATACAAAGTTAGTAAAGAGCCTAAGATTTTTTTTGCCTATCACTTAAGAAAATAATCAATATTAAGATACTTATTGCTGAATCACGACTTTTATTTGATCCACTAAAAATTGGGAAGCATCACAGCGACATACATTTTAATGTAGATATAAAGATATTAAACCGTATACTTAAATGAGGTCAATTTAGTGCATACCATTGAGTCAATTAGTAAAACGTAAATATATCAACTTAAGCTAAATGTAAAGGAAACATGTTAAACAAATAACGGGTAAGC
This sequence comes from Manduca sexta, assembly GCF_014839805.1. Taxonomy (NCBI): domain Eukaryota; kingdom Metazoa; phylum Arthropoda; class Insecta; order Lepidoptera; family Sphingidae; genus Manduca; species Manduca sexta. Next base: position 8,016,431 of record NC_051125.1, on the reverse strand, counting down.
ATGCTATAAAAAATACTATAGCATGTTATATACTAATAGTATCAGCATACTATATAGTAGTATATATTATTTGCTACAAAAGAGCGCGTATCTTATATCCGTGAGGATGCAGTTTCAAATCTTTGAATTTCTAAACATTTTAATAACAAAACCATATCCTATAAAAAATCTTTATCAAATACTGATCCACTGCTGGGCATAACTCTTCTTTACTATTGTAAGGATTTAGAAAGGTCTTGACTTAGGAGTCGACACACAATTTGGCCTAATGTGGGTTGATGTCGTATACCATGGAAATTCTTTGATATTTATGTGCGTTTTATTTCCGTTTATTTATTCGCCTTCGCTTACACCTTACGCTCACTGAGTACACACCTGCAGTGCTGATATTAAACGTTTGAAGTGCAGAACAGACGCGCGAGGTATTGAAAATTTGTGATATTTTACGATACATCCTCGGCTTCAGTTAATCTCTAGGGTGGCGAACATACGAGGGAAACATTTCATCAAGATTTACTCTTTTATGAACAATTTTAGCTGCCTTTGAAGACATGAAAGTAGCTTTTAATGAAAATTACATTAAGTCGACCTTAAAAGCCAATTATAAATGCACGCTCTGATTACTTATTAACAATTTTTGCCGGTCTATAAAACTCTTTCATCTGTCCTTATCTTGTTGTAAGAAGGTGTCATCGCAATACACTTTTATAACCATTTTGGAGAAAACTTACAGCATAATTTTTACCGATAACTTGCCTGACGTTATTCCCATTTCAAGGTCCACTCCAGTCCTGGGATTAAAACTTAGATCTTCTTTCTCACAGCCCATATAAGCTGCCAGCATAATTCAGACCGAGGAGGCAATAAGTATGCAGTTGTTTGTAGTTAAATATGATTTATAAAACTACTTACTCCAATATGAACTGAGGTAAAACCAACTATTTAATCTCAATGAGAACTCTATAAACTCTTGTAAGCAAGTATTCAAACATCGACATAATAGCAATCGACAACCGGCGCGTTTGAACTGCGCAGACAATAAACTATTCGTGAAACATTCTATTAGCCAACGCTTTACGAGTTCGTTGTGCATTGCCATTAGGATACCAGATACGGACTTAGAGATTGGATTGATAGATCAAAAAAGTTCAGCATCGTATACGTAGTGATATTGTGCAGTAGGAGAACGGTTTAAGCTGCAGGGTTTTAATAGTGGGCAGTGATATAAGTCTTCTGCTCAGTATCAGCTTGGCGTCTGGAAATTTATCCCCATATAGTGGGTAACTCGCCCCCTATCACATTGGAACACACATAACGTACAATTAGTGTTCTGGTTGCACCTCTACCTACCCCTACGGGAATAAACGCGTGATGCGTGTGTTAAGGCAAGCAAGCTTGCACGTAGAACTTGGAAGTATAACCAATATTTCGGTTTAAATGATAAAAGACAAGTGTTCTATTTTATCACATTTATGCATATTATAAAACAAAATCCCCTTTTCTGTCTGTCTGTATGTTATCGATTTTCTCAAAATGAACGGATTTTTCTGAATTTTCGTATGCAGATAGTTTAATAGGCTACTTTCTATCCCAGATAAATATATAACGGGAATTTTATCCCAAAAAACTCCTTGACGCGGACGAAACCGCGAGCTTAAATTAGTAAGCCAATGCTTTTACGACTTACGAGGCTTTATGAGACTAAATCTAATATCTTATGAAAAGAAGCGCAATAGACTCCAGTGCTACAGAGATTTTTAACACAAATGCCTGTGTAATGTTGCTTCTTTTTATTCGGCGCATCAACCTAGCGACAGTTTCATCTTACTCTGTTAAATAAAAAAATTCCAGACTAAAAAAAAGGATGTTTAAAAAGCATTCCGTCATTGTCATTATTCCTCCCTACTGATTTTTAAATCTCGATTTCCCGCACTCTCCATAAGTTCAGTACAATCCCTTTAATTAAGAATACTGCTTGGTGCCGCGTTATCCCTTTTGATTTTTTTTTTTATACAGATGACAAGACATGCACACTAATCTTAAAGATGCGACTAGCTACGCAGCAACATCAGTAACGCCATCTATAACTTGAAATAACAAAACACTACGTAATTCTGCAGTGCTGGCCCTAAGACAAGATATTAATAACCGTTTTATATAAACTATATAACCCGCTACCTTCGTATCTGTGGTGAAAACGCATCAATCAAGTTTGACATTACATTATTATGACTGGCTTGTGCCCGATATGGCGATAGGCTCGCCCCCTATCATATCATGGGACGGAACATACTTGGCGAAAAGTGGGTGCCCTAGTTGCGCCTCTGCATACCCCTTCGGGGATAAATGCGTGACGTTATGTATGTATGTATTATGACTGGTTGATCTGCCATTACGCATAGTTAGCGGTTGATACAGATTGAAATCGAAAGTTAGTCTCTTCCTTTTTTTATACGATCACAGCAAAGTGATCACTGCACCTGATGGTAAGTGAAGTGAGGTCCATTAGAATGTCGGCTGACGAGAGATGATTACCCCTTGACAGTCGACACAATTTTGCCGGCCTGTTAGAACCGGATATACATAGACTGATCCCAGAACGCGACACAATTACGAGAGCCATAATAGCGAGTTTTAACGTCATTTACGATGGTCACTATACAGATATAAAATATATCCTACCTCACACAAATCTTCCTGTAACAAATTGAGTGCATTTAACAACCCTTAGTACGTTACTGTTTACCAAAAGATATCCCGGACCATGCAACTGCCACTTCCCACACATAACGGCTATTTGGCGAATTTATTGGCATTCTAACTGAATAGTGACCACGCAGGTGTCAATAATAGCTTACACAGGTTCTGTTTTGTGGCGAGGCAATTGAGCTGGTAAATTAAAATGTTTTTGCGGGGTTAAAGGTGAGAGACGTCTGTTAATGATCTCTGAACATGAATGTATCCCCAAAATAGACAGCTAAGTAGCCCCATACCTTTCTAATTTGTGTGTATATTATCTTTTCTATAGCGTGGGTAGTTATTAACAATGACCAATATATTATATCAAGATTAGTTAGTTATGTGGACGCCAGAAATAGACCGAATAAACAGATTGCAGTCTTTCTTGACTTATCTAAAATTATACACCCATAGCGCACTGGAGGTAATATTGTCGATTTACTTGTAAATTATAAAGTACATTTTTATACTCAACCAAAATATCCGTTGATATATTTGTTTACTCCGTCGGTAACATTATTTTTCGCTAAGCTATATCTTCAGTATCATGATGTCAGAGATACATGTGTACTTCCATAAATTGACACCGTCGCTTGGAGCTTGCGATGTCAAAATTTTTACGACGACACGGAAAAGGTATAAAATTTGAAATTAATTTTTCTTGACATATGAATAAATTTTCAAACATTCATCGAATTATTAAAAAAATATGCCAGTTTTAAAAAATCCTCCTCCCCCTAGCCTTTAGGTCCGCCGGTGTAGAACCAACATCTTCCCCATACCTCGACTGTCTGCATTGTATAATCAGCTATCAAAGAAAACTACCAATCCTGACATATTTCATTATTCGCTGTCCACATTTAGGAAAACTTTTTAAGTGAGATTGACTAACTGAGTCCCTAACATTCTGACAAATATATTACAATTTTTTTTGTAAAAGTCCTTTTAATGTTAGATTAAGTAATTAATTAAATTTAGTTAAGTTCCATTCACACGGACTAAAACCACATCACATTGACAAAACGTGGTCCAGCATTGGTTACGTTTTTGCAACAAAGTCGATATCTGTGATAATATAATTTGTATGAAAATCTATAGTTTCATTACCATAGACCATATTAGCCGCCGAGTTCAAAGGTTTGAGCGATATTGAAAATATCGTATCCACAAGTCTTCGGCGCAATGTGCTGTGGATGTGGTAGATGTGAAACCTTAAATCCTCAAAGAACAATCGCAACACCTTTTACTAAAACAAAAGAGTTCGTAACTTGTTCCGAAGTTCGAACTTCCTAACTAGGTGGAAACAATTCAATTCGAAGCAAAACTATGTAACGTACATAATGAATGAGTGCCTGCGATCACTCGTAACAAACTTTTTAGCTATTCATTAGCAGGTGTTCTTCTTGTATTAAACTAGTTTTTGCCTATGGCGCCGTTTGGGTGAATGCGTTTCTCTGGGATAAATAATTTCCGGGGATCAAAATCGATTCTGTAAATTCATTCAAACAAAAAAGAACAAACTAGCAAACTCTTCTGATCCATGTATTAGTATAAATGAAAATATAGGTCCGAATCAAAAGTAAGGTAGTGGTCGTCCAGTAATCGAAATTCGACTGTATTTGTCACGCATATCATACATAAATTTTATTTTTAGCACTAGATGAACTTTAATCATACCCAGTCTCAAACTCGTCCGTGCTCGCAATTTATTTAAAAAGGAATACAAAGTTTTCTTCACGTATTAATGAGAAGACAATAAAAGCAATGGCAAATATATTATTATATAATCTAAGCAACTTTAAAAACCAAAGTTAAAAAGATAAATATACGAACCGTTTTCAATATACGAACCCAGTCTCAAACTTCAATCCGATTCTGAAAATGAACCAAAATAGGTCATGTATAAGTATGTTATAAAAATTTTGTTCTCATTAGCTCAATTGTGACATAGATCGAAAAAAGAAATTAGGATCGGTCATTGAAAATGGCGGTTAGATAGATTTGTGACAAATTTACCAACAATAAAATATTCTATTTAATAGATTTTTACCACTAACATTGAATCACATAACAGCTATAATGATTACAAATTTTATATGCATTTAGTTCAATAATAATGTATCACAAGTCACAATAATCTAGGCAGATTCTTCGATGAAAATCCTAATCTTAATAAATATAACAAAAGAAAAATGTATCTAGAAGCTATTTTTCCGCACAAGAAATTTTAAAAACAAAGGAACTTGAACATGCCCCTTCATATCCATTTTGTTTGTATTTGTATTCTTTATCCGTTATTTTTTTTCAAATCGCTACGTCTACGAGTCTAATAACAATGTCTACCTTCCACTTGCGTAAATTATACCCCGGCTTTTAATTAAAAATGACTGATTTATATCTTTAGTTACTTTAAATAAACATTATTAGAATTTTAATTACGTTGCATATTTTTGTGATTTTTTCCAGTAAATTAGGAGATAAATTACAAATGTAACCACTGACCTACATGAGTGCGGAGCAGATGTTAATGTTTGCATTTGTAGTTGTTTTTGCTAAAGGATTCTGGCACGCCAGGATTTAAATAATGGCTATGAATTATGCTATTTCTATGATAAATATGAATGTGAAGAATCAGATGTTTGTTAGAAGTAAACGTATAAAGTTATGAATGAGTTTCTTTAAAAGATAGACCGAAACCTAGATTATCATATAGGTACTTAATCATATAAAATTTTCATTCGAGCGGAGCCCTGAACAAGTGTTAGCCGTAATGATTCTAAGGAATAATTAATCTTTTTATTAATCAATTCTAATGCCATAATGCTTAAAAAAAAAACAATCAAATTGATATCTGCTTAAAATACAATATTTACATTTATTTACAACTTTATGAAATACTCTAAATACGCTCTAAGAACTAGTCAACTCTTAAGAATAGTAAGCAGAATTCTATTGAAGTTATTTTCTTTCTCACATATTGCTATATGAACGATAGAGACAGAACACAAAATAGTAAATGCAGAATTGCAGACTATAATCGAGCGTTGTATTCACTTACTCAAACAAATAATTAGATATCCATTCATGCGACTCCATATCACTTGGCAATGTTAACCAGAGCGACTCGCGTTTTAAACAGGCTTACACATGTACGGAAAGTCCAACCAAACCACCAAAACGGGGATACATTTCGCTGGAAAAGGACTTGAAGTAAGAAATATAGTATTGATTGAAAACCGTGATGATTTCTTGATAATATAATATCAGCCCTGTATCATATACTGTCCCACTGCCGCGCACCGGCCTCCTCTACTCCTGAGAGGGGTTAGGACTTAGTCTACCACGCTGGCCTTGTGCGAATTAGCCTCAGAATTCTCATAGAGAACTTTTCAGATATGTAGGTTTCGTCACCATGTTTACCTTCATCGTTAAACAAGAAATAATTAAAAGTCTCGAGAAAAGTCAGAAGTACGTATCCTGGGACTTTCAACCTGCGAACATTCGTTTCAGCTGACCGTTTTACTTCCAACCATGTAATCGCTGACTAGCAATTCTTCAGAATACAATTACCTATTATCATCTGAAATAAACAACTTACCTATCAAGTATAAATTCTATCGTAAACTCATCACCACTGTCACTGCCTTTGAAAGTCCACTGCTGAATTCAGGCCTTCCGTAAACATTTTCAGACTAACCTATTAAATGGCCTACATCTACCAAACTAACTTATTTGAAGTGGCATGCATCTAATCTTTACCAGCTCACCTTGTAGGTGCCAGATAGTGTACTTTGAAAGCGCAAACGTTACAAATCAACAAATGACGGAAATCATAGGAAATACGATCTCCACTTTTTTAGCCCACGTCACTTCCAGTTGCATTAAATCCAGAACTACGTAGAAGTACAACAGACAGCTACAAGCGAATGCAATGCAGAGGACGAACAGCGTCCTAACTTTAACCGCCGGTCACAACTACAGTTAACTTCCTCTTATTCTTTTAAATCGGATTTACGTGCCCGTCTCACTGCAGGTGCAAATAAAATTTCTTAGTTTGAAAGAATAAACAGTGCGCAGTGAATGTGACGTCGCGGTAATGTTTCATATTCCGTGGGAGATAGTTGAATTTATTTAAGTCAGGGATTGTGTGAATCTTTTTCTCTTGATATTTTTAGTTTCGATTTATTGTGTCACACCAGACAGGCTTCTTGAAGTCAGATTTATTTTTATCGGCGTTTTATTAACAACATATTTATTAAGTTATTAGTGAAGATTGCCAACGGAGTTTACAATATTTCTTTTTATCTATGTTATAGCTCGTCACTTAAGTAATTGTAGCTCTGAGCTATTGTAGAATGAGCCAAGCAAAGGGCAGCAATGCTTAACTCCTAAATATTTATTGTATAAATTTGACACTTACAGAATAACACTATTAAAGTATTAAAGAAAATACATTTTAATGTAACATTAAATGATATACGGCATGACAATGATTTTTAATAAAATGTGTAGGTTCGTCATCAACATTCAGCAAGCTAATATTGAGTTAATTAACAAAATTGGTATTTAGTATCACGCCAGCATATGTTAAAGTTAGGGGATTCGAACCCAACAACTCAGAGCGGTCATAATGCGCCTACCGAAGCAATTACGAATTATAAAAGCGTAAGATGATTATAAAAAATAAAAACAGATAATCGAAACTGCTGCTAAAATCGGTAACGTAAAGCTGAAGAACACATTCGATATTACAGTAAACTTTAATCTATCCTGAGCTTAGGTCCTGAGTGAATTGACTACGAATATTATGGATCAACCAATATCCGCGTCACGTGACTCCAATATCCGTTGCGTTTAGCTTCCGATGAAGGAACTTTAGAATTTTAAAGCTAAACGAACATCTGAGTAAAAATTTTTAAGCGCATGCATAGAATAAAATAATTTAAAAACTAAAATAACCGAGGAAAAGCAACGTATAATAAAATATATACCTATCTGTCGCTTGATTGTCGCTTAAATACAATCGCGCACGAATTATTAGTCAACGCGATTGTCCACATTTATGAATCCATAAAATTTTAATAATTAAGCAGGAAATAACATATAAATCTTTTTAAACTTCCAAAACACATAAAGAAATGTATTAGTAACTAGGACCTCAGATTCAGACCATTAGTTATCCTTTGTATACAAAAGTGAAATAATTGCGCTAGCAGAGTGAAATAGTGGAAAGCGTATCTGTTGCCGTGACACCAGTTCATTTGCCAGCCGAGATAAAGCTTGCCAGTTGAAATTGAAAATTTATCAAAGAGAGAACTTCGGTTCGGGTTGGCGATTAGCGATCACGATTCCCGGTATCCAGTGGCTAATTTATTTCACAAAACGGAAGTTTCGCTTACCAGGGATGCAACGGTACGAAAAAGCTAAATTTTACACTGTTTTTGTATGTTAACGGTGAAACGTATCGTGATATTTTTAGTTCATTGTAATATTCCGATTATATGCAATCAAAGAAAATGATGGCTCCTAAGTAAACTATCGTATCTGGAAAAGTAGAGTTATTCACTTATTGCGTTTCGTTATCAAGATATTCCTTACTACCAAACCCATTTAATTCATAAGTTAATAAACGAAAAAAAACTTCATTATAAATCATTTACTAACTTTTGAACGGGTTTGATAGTAAACGGTACCGAGATAACGAAACGTTAAAAATGTGCATATTGCAATTTTTTACTTAGGTGTTCTCGAAAAGTGCATTATTTATAATGTATACTGTCATATTTTTACATTGTAATTCATACATTTAGTCCTTATTCGCAAATACATTCATTTGAGGCTGTCTGTACATGTTAAAAACAAATCGGCGAAGAAAAGAAAAACTTTAAACAATGTTCCAATAAATAAACCAAGGAACATAATTGAAAAGTCAATATTTATATAAATTAATAAAATAGAGCAAAGCGTATGATCAAGCACGTACGTTTCGGGCCATTAGAGAGTTGGCGCTTGGCAAGTCGACTACTAATGTTGGATACGTGATTTGGCCCGAGCAAAGCCTTAACATAAATATAACGTACCTACTATAGAACGCTTCTGTAATTTCATCCGATATTTCGCCATGGATTACGTATCGGATTAATCTATGGAATGTTTTTTGTGAAACGCGCATTACACGGGTATTTTTTGTACTCTTACATTGTTTTACAAATGAAAATGCTACTAGGATCGAGATTTGTCCTGTTTGGAGAAGGATTAGGTCAAGTTAAAAGTCACGAAAATGGGTAACTTTAGAGTTAATAATTATTTTCAAGACCTTTTATAACCTATAATAATCATATATAAAATTAAGCGCCAATAATTGAAGCCGCATTTTAAAAATCATGACTATCAAACTCCTGCGATAAATGACAGCCACTAAATCTGTCTCTTCAAACTGATCACCTGTCCTAACGCCAGGTTTAACCAAACAAATAACATAAATGAAAACACCCAAACATCTAAACTCATACATTAAACAATAATCCCACAAAATTCCATAAAACAAATATATTTTAACACATTTTTTACCCATTTACACCGCAAACATTGCACTTAACCAGATAATAACTGGATTACTTCTAATGGCAGAGCACAGAACCTTTTCCAGGGCTGCCAAACACCCTGTTATGCATGATGAACAATTTATTTAAATTACGGCTGGAGTGTGGACCCTACGCGTGAATATTTCATGCAATGTTTACGTTGAAAATGTTAAGTATTTATGCGGATTATGCTTACGTATAAGTATAATGGGTATACTGGTGCAAAATGAATTGGAATGGATAATTTCATGTTTTCTACGCTATTGTATCCTGTTAAGAATATTTTACGTTATAGAAACTGACGCCGTTGTCCATTAGGCAGTTTGGTGCACCTCTGCTTATTTATTTGTAGATTATTTTAAGTTTATTAAATTGTTATTTGTAAATTTGGTAATGTTTTATATGCAAAAATGGTAATCTTAAAAAAGCACTGAGCGCATAATACCTGTTAACAATTCTTGATTTTTCACAACCTTGCGCATTTCAAATATTAAATAGTATGAAAAAAAATCAATAGTATAAAATGGCGCTTGTTGCTAAACGGAATAGTTAAGGATTTTATAGGTACTAAATGAAATTATCAATGAAACTGCTTTATACAGCGCAGATAGACGATAATAATATGACGACACACGACAGTGCTGACAGCGACTGCGCGACTCAGAACACACGGAAGTCAAAAAAAAAATTTAACTACTCTCTACTTTCGCCGTAAATAATATTGTACCATCTAATTTAGAATTATATAACATAATAGAGCATAGTTATATTCAAAGTAAGGGTTGCCGCTGAGACCTAATTACGAATTTAGTCGGTAGAATAGACTTAAATATATGTAGAATATATAGAAGGCTGGAGGCGCAAGATGTCAGAAGCAATGCCGACACGTTAGATGCTGGAAATAATCCGAACTAAGGCTAAATCTTAGTAAACAGGTTTACCTGATACAGTGTATCAGAATGTTAAAGTGTATCAGAGAGATAACTTTGAAACATATAATACTAATTGTAACACAATATGAAACCCTACTTCACTATGCATAAGAGCGAACAAACAAAAATTACCCCGAAGTAAATCACTACACTATAAAATCCACACAAATCGCCTGATTGATTAATGTAAAAACTACTGCGACGGACCCCTGACATGTTAACCCTAAATTGGATTAAACGTGTGGAAAATTGATCCCCAGGATTGGCATTTTGAAAAACTTGTTCCTAAGACTTTTGGGAAATAATAAATAATAATACAGATAATCCGTACTGAAAATGTTGCTGACATGTAGATTTGTTAAGAAATAAATAATATTACGTTATATTTGAAGATTGAAGAGGTCAATTAAAGTCGATTGAAATGTGTCAGAGTACCGAAGCTGGTATCAATATAAATTGTTTTATTCCAAAACATAAAACGTATGTGTGGACTGTTTCAAAGCATTTGTAATAGTTAGGTATTGTTTTATCGACAGTACTAAGGATCTTTTTTAATCCACTTAAAAAAGAAGGTTATCAATTCGACGTTTCTTTTCTTTTCTTTTTAATGTTAGTTCCCTCAGACCTCCGACATTTATTTTGTATGTCCTTGTGCTATGCTTTTTAGAAATATATAGACAACTAAAATGTTAAGTAGCGTAAATATTTTAATCATATTTTTTATGTAAAACAGTAAGGTACCTACGTTTTAAATTCACGTGAAGAACTAATTTCGAGAAGTAAAGCCCTTAGGGATTACGCGAAATTTTCTCATCACGTTTACAGTTAAAACTAAGGTACAAAAAATATTATTACATAAAACCACGTTTCTTTTAAATAAGTAATTCCAACTTCAATTTTGTGTGATTGGTGGTATCACTTATTTATAAGGACTTAAGAATTTAAAGCTTTGTCTTTTTGCGTCTCCTTTTTTTCCTTATTTAGCATTAATAAAGTCGGACGAAAAATAAAGCATGATAAAATAATTATTAAAGTTAAATATCATTAAGCAAAAAATATTTTTAACACAATTTTACACACTCGCAGCCCTATTCGAAGATATGGTTTAACCTCTGTAAGTTGTTACAGAGGCTAAGCCGACGAAAGTGCTGAAAGCTCGATGTAGTGACATAAAAGCTTTTGTTTATAATATCTGATACATTAAGAGCTAGGCATGCGGTAGACATTAGTAGAGCTCTGATAGAACAATGTTTGTCTTGGAGTACGCCGATACTCTTACAATACTTACTTAATTGGAACGATAAAGGAAAACTTCGTTAGAATTTTCAGGGTGTGTGAAGTTTGCCAATCCGCACTAGTAGGGCTAATAATAATTATTGTTAAATTACAAATTGTAACATTAGACACCTAGCTAATGTGTTAATGAAGAAATATTTGTATAATTTTTTTTATCAAAATTTAAGATTATTACGAGTTGATTTGGGAATTAAATTCGATTTTGTGTTGGTATTAAGTAAGTATGTTAATATAAAATTGAAATTATAGTTAAATGAAATTATTGTGTCACTAACCTACTTATGTAAATGCGTATTTACCTAGACAAGCGCTACAATTTTCACAATTCTCTCTTTAAAAACAAATTTAAATAATTTCACGAGATGAGTCCTCTCTATTTTTTAAGTCACTATTAAAGTTCCAATATTATACTTCTTAGCAAAAAGACTTTATAGTCTAAGAGATGACAGAAGTTTTCGGGAAGGTGTTTGATGTATGTAATGTTAAATATTGTCAAATACTTTTTCTAGTTATATCTACCTGAATTATTTTATGTAGACCTGGCTGAAGGGATGCAGGTCTTAAGCGACCTGCTTTGCGAGCCTTTAATATATAAAAAAAAATGTTTTTTGTTTGCAAAAAGGTTCTTAATATATTTTGAAATTTTAATATCTTATAATTCATTATTAAATTAGTTTAAGGATGAAAATGCCAGACCATTTAACTGGGCCGCGACCTTCGCCAGGTGCTTTCAAAGTTATTATTTAAAAAAATAAGTCCAAATGTTTCAGCCAGGTCAAGCAAGCAGCAAACTTTCAGCCTGGTCTGCATTATAAAATGCAGGTATAACTAGAAAGAGCTTTTAACAATGCCTTAAAACCTTCCCGAAAACGTCCTACTAGCTCTCCAACTATTATAATAACATCTTACAATCCATTGCGATTTCCTAGAAAATTATGCAGAGGAAGAAAGCAGTCCATTAGCGAAACGAAGTAAAAAATTTAAAAGCATATCTGCAATCGAATTAATTCCACAGTATTTGAACTAACTAACGAATGAATTGTACCCTTATTGGCGGAACAAGAGGAATGATTAGGGGTGTTCCGCATCGAAATCTGGTTGCACTTGTGTGACTTGCATATTAAACGCATCGCGACCGAATATTAATATTGAATTTTCGGTGTGAGCAACAGAGTTGATAGGATACCTCTTCTAGGTGTGGTAAGTCAAACAGTTTAATTTAAAAAATATACAAAAAAAATATTAATATTGTATAAATATTCTAGCTAATATTTTCATTAGCAATATTCAATTTATAATATGAATGACATATGTACCTACGTTTGAGTAACATAATAATTTATAAATAAATTAATGGTTACTTTTCCCAGTGTTACTTGATGAGTAGACTATATTACCAATTCATAGTAAATACAAGATACATCTAATAAAATCATTTAGGTATAGCAAATCCAAAACCAATTTACCAACGTAATATCGAAACTGTTAAAAACTATTTTACTTTTTCTCAATCAAGAATTACCTAATAGTCTTGTTACCTTAGCAGCGAGGTATCGATATATTACAAGATGCGCCATAGTCTCTGGTGAATGGAGCTGTCTCGTCAATGCTGTCAGTGTTGCCAATGCCTATAATTAGAGGCTTATTGGGTAACTGAATACTGTTTTCATTATAATAGTCTTACCTCAGAAAATAATTTTGTAATATAGTATATTTATTTTTAGGTAATAAGGGGATAACATATTTTTAAGGTAGGCTCATTTGCCTTTTTTAGTTTTTAACGGTTTAATTGTTCGATGCTGTTCTTTTTAATTTGGCTACTGATGAATCAAACATTTAAAAAAACATGTCGGATATGTCTTAAGTTCTATCGCTTGTAACTTTGTCTGAAGCGACGACCCAGCGCGGCAGCTTCTAGATAATTCCTTCCACTTCACGTGATTTTTTAATTTGCTTTTCCTTGACTAATTACTTAAGTTTATTTGCTTTTAAAAGGTGCAATTATAAGTCTACTAAATCATGTATTTTAAAATCTGTATGACAGCAGGCAACATCATGCTATTCTGGACATCTATATATAAATACGCATGTAAAAAACCTACCACAAAATATATAAAGAATCTAGAAGATATATGGCATAATTTAATTTTAACTCAGAACGAAACATGCTGAGACGACAAGAAATTGGTTTAGACATTCATCCCGATACTTACATGAAGTGGAAATAATTTGCATGCAAATGGAATATGGGGTGAGGACGTACCAGAATATTTAAGAGATTCAAATTTAACACATCGTATATCATCGATAAAATAATTTAATTTACATTTAACAACTTTAATATTTATGTAAGCTATATTTTCGTAATTGTTTAAAAAGCGGCCTAAAAATTTGAAATATAAACCTTATTAGGTCACTTTATGAGAGAGTGCAATTATTTATTTATTATATTAACGCGATAGTATTCAGAATATTGAATATTAATAATTATAGAAAACGCAAAAGCAAATCTCTAGATACCTCTGTGCAAAATTTCTGGATTCTTTTCAATTCATGAAGATAATAAGGAGGTGCCTAGAAAGTTACTTTTAGAAATCACATTAATATAATAGGTATTTAAGTAAATGTATTATGAATACCACGTAACAGAGCTGGGACCCGTCACGACTGATAATTCCATTTCTCTTTCCAAACGAATCCAAACACACATGACGCAAGATAATGCGATTGCCCAATTTATTTGTGCACGTCTCTCTTGAAATTCGTAATGAGCAACATTGCATATGACGTTAATATTTCAAAGCATATGCAGAAAGGTAATATTTTAGCTCGAAGCTGGAGAATTTAGTTTCATAATTTGTCTGCGCTACGCGGCAAATCCAAGTAAGGAAATTTTGAATTCTGCATCAGCGATACATTACCTAAACCAAGTTGTGTTTGAAACATTTGTTATTTATTACATATGTTTAAAGTATGGTAACATAGCTATCATTCATTTAATTTAAAGTTGGTGATATATTTTTAGTAATGCACCACCAATTTCATCTACTTTACCTAATTACGTTTTATTTGATATACTGTTTGAGATGTTCCGGCATATAATATCTAGAAATCGAAAGAAGATTAAATAATAATATAAAAAACCGCGATAAAATCCGGAAAATAGTTTTATTTTAATGTCTATTCGCGTAAACGTAAGAAATCATTACATAATATCTAATTATTAGTATCTAGAAAAATATATTTAATCATTCACATTATACAAGATTATTCTCCGCATTATCTATTTATGCCCCTAATCAGTATACATACTCGCGTACCTATTTCAAATAAATAAAATAACATAACATCTTAAGGATCAAGGTGTCGAGCGCAGTGCAGCGTCGTGTAATTTCAGGTTCTAAATGGTGTTGATATTGTTTTCGGACTGACGCAGCGTGTCGTTTATCATCAGACGAGTCCCTGGCTTATTATGACAGGGTTATATGTTACATTTTATTGGGGTAGGTTTCAAAGAATTATAAAATACATATTATACTAAGAGTCAAGAATACTTTTTTTTATTTAACTATAACCGAACACAGAGGCCATTATTAACATTTATTTTCTAACATATTTATTACACAAATTAAATTGTACAGGCTCATTTAAACATTGCCTTACTAAATGACACCATATACTCGTCTTCACCTTTGCCGACATTGTGCTAAAAATCCTCTATTTATAACTAATATTTTTACGAAAAATCCTGGTTTTAGTTTTCTGATATTTTGATTATTTTGTAGTTTAATGCGAATATAGCGTGTTCGTGGGTGTATTTCTGGCTAAAGGTATGATGTTTCCACTGTAACGAATTATCTTAAGAGTAATAGTAATCGCTTTAGGGCGCAAATCAAAATTCCTTTAATTAATATTTATTTTGTTCGTAACTTACACTTTTTTATTTTACATCTACGGCACAAGTAACTTATTGTAAAGTGTTATTTCCCAGTACATAAGTATGTGGTTTCATTTGATAACACGATGTCAAAATGACCCTGTATATATCACATAATTCCATGTCATTTTCATAACACTTTCCAATCTTCAAAGTTAAATAAAGAGAGAGCCACGATTTATTATCTTTTCAAATTTAAGTCTAATTCTTCCAACATTAAGTACTTAGTTACAATTAACAGAGGACCTTGTAATAGTGAGCCAAAGAAGTGATTCTCGTCTAGTTGGTTCAGCATTAAAATAAAGTTCCAGAGAATACCTAGGCTCTTTAGAAAGGACAGATTAAATTAATTTTGTTGTTAAATTTTGTAAGTATCGGCAAACAATAACTCCGAATACGTCTCAGACAGTGTATTTTCTACACAAATCTTTTTGGAAGTGTTTAATAAATGTGTGAATTTAATTCGGTTTTCTCAACGACAATCGATGTCCCTTTATTAAAACAAACGAGGCGTTCGCACCCCGAGTAAGGGAAACTCGGGTTTGTAAACAACTCAAGACATATAATAAAGGGAGATAACAAAATAACACCAGTGAAATCATGTAAACAAAATGGTATCTATACATATTATAAAACAAGGTCCTCTTTTCTATCTGTCTGTATGTGATAAATTTTCTTAAAATCTACTAAACAGATTTTTATGAAATTTGGTATGGATATAGTTTAAAACCCTGGAAAGGTTATAGGTTATAGGTTTCGATCCCGGGAAAATATATAGCGGGACTTTTATCCCGAAAAGTTCCTACACGCGGGCGAGGCAAATCTAGTTTGTAATAAGAACTATTTTATTGTTAATAGACAGTCTTCGTGGTTCCAATCCAGTGAAAGAATTTGATAATCGTGGTTGTTCCACAAAAAAGAATTCTTCAGTTTTACATTAGTATCTAACGCTAATTAGATAAACGGCAGATAGATTATAATTAGCGAAATACAGCAAACGCCTCTGAAATGCCCGTGAGAATCTTAACACGATAAAATATTCCTTTGCCGCATTAATCTAGTAGAAGCTTACGTAAGCTGCGAACCGTGAGACTGCTACTTAACCACTAGTCAACGTAACTGTTCGTACAAAGCCCGGCTAGAATTTAATATACATTTTCTACTCAGTATAAGAAATTTGTCAATAATCCCTGTATTACTCTGAGAACATAGTATACCCTTAGAACCATGGTGGCCTTAGACAATAAAAAGACTGTAGACCTAAAATGAACAAAGAGACCTCAAAAGGCTTGTAATGTCAGTCCAAAAACTAAAGTGAGGATACCCCGTTAGTATTGACACACTTTAGCCTAAATGGTTAATCTTGGTTGCCAAAACTGGGTGATCTCAATGCACTTGACGGCTAAATACTGACGTGAAGATTGCTACGTATCTTGCAATGCAGGTAGGTACAAATCGCAACGTCAACTGCAATGTACGCGACACTCGATTAATTTGCCGAGTTTCGCTCCGTCAATATTCAGTTACATGCAATTTAGTTGCTAATCTTGCCGCAGCGCTATCACTACGTAGGCTTGCTTCGTTTAAAGTCCCATCTTCGTGTTAGACGCCCGACAAACTTCAGCATCAAGTTAATTTTACCACAAACCGGCAAATTACACAGACAAACTAGTCTAGCTAGCCTATCTGTGTTATTTGTACTGTGGAAAATTAAACAGGTCACCTGTACACTTAACGATGTAAGCCTTTGCTAACTTGGCAAAGTCTAGTGAGAAATATGTTTAAACATCATTCCTGTTTGCATTAAGATAATTCCATGTATTTGTCTTTAATAGAGTAAGGATTGGTCGTTTGTGCAACCATGTTAAATCCTAATAAATGAATGATAAAATGTCATTAAATATTCTCATTTACTTTGACTTATCATTAGCGCAACTATGTGTGCCTACGTGTTAAATAAATCATTTTATTTTTTATTTACAAATATTTTATTTTATTTTTTATACTTTTTCTCGTGAAATTTTTAAGTACTTAGTACTTACCTACTTATTTACAATTCTATGGATTATAAAAATATGAACTTTAGTAAGACGCTTTTTTACCAGACTGCCGCAGAATAGAAGCAATTTTTTACAGCTGAATGATGAAAAGAATATTATGTGGAATTCTTAATGGCATGGATCAAATCTACCTACACATTATAGATAGGCAAGCCATCCAATTACCCAATGCTACACAAATTACTTGTCCTTGTCATCCTCAGAAATCAGATCACCTGTACTATAGCTACTGCTTAGGTAGCACCCGATAGTAAGCACCAGAGTCTAGGTGGGTTTTGTAAGAGCAAAAAGAAATAACCGATTTTAACAATTTTGGCAAGGTGATTTGTTGGTTAACGAGCTGGCGACATAAAAAAGGTCCAAAGCTAAATCATCGCACGAGGTCCTGTGAATTACCCAGTCTTTCCCCCCATCTCCCGCCATTAAGGCCGCCACTGCTAGAAAGTAAGTCAATTGTCCTTTCTCTGTTATTATGCCAGCTTGTCTGAATCAGGCAAATCCCAAAACATAACTCATCAGAACGATCCACTAGCCCGAAACTTTTACCGTCAGATTCTAGTTTACGCAGTCGGGTAAATACTACTTATTTACTTATCGCAGCCCCATTTGCACGTATATTTTAGTGCACGTCACATAGATCAACGAAAACGAGCGTTCCCGTAACGCGATATTGCATAAGTTTAAAAGGTGCGCCCATATTTTCCTTGAAAAATTCGTAAAACTTCTCATGAAGTTTTGTAATTTTCTATAACAACATCGTTCAGGCGCTTGTCGGAAACCGTAAAATATCCGGTTATGTGAAAACGTTACAGAATATTAAATGTGCAATATTACATTCTCAGTTGACAAAGAATATTTAGGTATTTTTGTGATTCTTCACGTTGCACATGTATGTGGAAATTGCACGTCGTCAGTACGCGAGGAATTTTAATATCTTTCGAAACTTTGAATACTTGCCAGGTACGTTATTTAAATTTTAATGCCCTATTACTTAGCCTTACGAGTTTAATCAATGTATCGCCAGTACTCAATCACCATTTCTCTCCTTAAATGTGAATGGAGTGTATCGATCTGTAAATGTAGTATAATGTGTATCGATATGCAGATCTACAATTTGTCGACATCGCGGACTTTCATAATCGATAAAAACTTTTACGAAGTTCGACCTGCGCATTATTTAAACCCCTACCATAATAAAACAACATTCTCGTCCCTTCTGTAATAATAACACCAATTAGTTAAGAAATACGTCACCGTACAAAGCTTGACCCATCTCATATACACTTGTCAATCAATCACTCTCCTGTTATTTTGGTGCTAACATTTCACTACAATTGGTTTATTCAATTCAGTCATAAGTTGCTGTAAAAGTAGGAGTTTCAGGGGTCTTATTTAAAAATTAAAATATTATTCATTCGTTTCTTACCTGCTTTAATACTTAGCAAAAATAATCTATTAAGTATATTTACATGTTTATTGTTTACCGCGCAATTTTCGTGCAAAATAGTGTATCCATTTATGAATGATAGAAAAAGTCTTATTGTTTATTTTCTAATATTCCGAGTGTAAAACAAACGTTTCAATTCATTAATTATATAACATTGTGATATATTATCTATTTAAAACTACATAATACCTTACGTACCCACCTCTTTCAGGGACTTCTTTCAATCATCATATGAATCTACGAATGATAGAAAAGTCTTATCGTTTATTTTTTCTAGTCTGTGAAGTAAAGCAAACGATTAATCTAATTAATTGATTAATAATATATTAATTTTATTTGGATTATACATAGCAAAAATCAAGACAGCGCCATCTTGCGGTATTCATCAAATTTATTTTCTATCAGAAGATCCTGTTATTTAGATAGCTCCTGGGTTCAGAATTGTATTAATTATTATATTTATTACATATCCATAAGTTTGAGAATGATTTATGTGATGGTGGTAGGATATATTTTATATTCGCCCAGATAGCGACCACCGTACACAAGGTGTTGAAACTCGCCAGCGGCCCACGTGTGTCGCGTTCCAGGATCAGACTACATATATCCGCTTCCAACAGGCCGGCAAAATTGAGTCAACTGCCGAGGCGTAGTCGTCTTCCGTCAATCGACATTCTATTGGACCCAATCCACTTACCATCAGGTGCAGTGGTAAGTCACTGTGCTCATATAAAAAATCTAGTTAAAAATATATTCACAAATAGACTAATTCCTGTGTATAAGTGTATCCTTTGCAATTGTTGTTACCCTACCCTGATGTTGAAATTAAAAAATCCTACTCATGCACTTTCATAATTTATGAAAATTAAATCCAATGTCGATGGGTAACAGTACACAGTACAGGAACAGTTTAAATTACACAAATATTTAACCTGACATATAAAAGTGAACAATATTTGAGTAAAAGTGAGAAAAATTTAAAACTATACACAAAACTAATTTTTTATTACTTTTGTTTTATTTGATCCTGATTGAAAAATCAGTAGACTTTAAACACAAAACTTAATTTTTGAGGGGAATTTTTAATGAATAAAAGGACTATTGTTCTTTGGAAGTATTTATTTTCTGTATTGTAAATCTAAAAATATTTACAATGAAATAAAGATCTAAAAAATCATCACATTAATTGATCTATCTGATTACTCGTTCGAATATACATTACCTACAATACAATGTTCGATTTAATTAAAACTATAAATAAATATAAAATGAAATGTTAATATCCTATATTCTAACATAATAATCATAATTATTGCTTTGCAAAGTGATAAAATATTGTTCTCATTTCATGTTCAAATTGTAACGATGAACTCTATGCGCTCAATTTAACATTATAGGGCTCATGATTGTCTGGACAGCAAACTTTATAAAACGTAACATACACATTGAAGAATACAATACGTTGCGTGCAACAATTGATCAATAGTATAGATATGGCTCTATAGGAATTTCGAAGGTGTGTGAATTCTACCAATCCGCACTAGGCCAGCGTGGTGGACTAAGGCCTAATCCCTCTCAGTAGTAGAAGAGGCCCGTGCTCAGCAGTGGGCAAGTATATTATACAGGGCTGATATTATTATTATTATAGATATGGCATACCAAATCAAACAAATGTTATGTGTGGAATGTGAAAAAAAACACACGACTCCGTGTCGTTTGAGAGACCTACATGTGATTGATGCATTGTTTTTCGCTCGATCACAAACATCGACTTCTATGTCGTGTATTTTTGAACATTTTAAGTGCGCAATTCTACACATTATGTGTCGGGTAATTTGATGTGTTTTAACCAGTACAAATAATGCACGTTATTTACGCGTAGTGTATGCAATCGTCCCAATTGGGATAATTTTGCTTTTCTATAACACTTGCTGTGGCCGCGGCTTCTCACGCATGACGTATTTTTCGACGTCAGATTTTAATGTCCACCTGTGAAAACTACATTAAAATACCAATGCCAAAAAATAAAATAATTCAAAAAATTACTGATTTGTGTTCTAATACTCTCCTGTATTCCCCTGTTTCCATTTTTAACTTTCTTACAATATACAGATATTCCCAGGTTCTACTGTTTTATTATATATACAGATATAATATAATATCACTGGTTACATGGCAGTACCCGAGAAGCTGTCAATTGAATGCATAAAACCTCTTCGTTTTTCAACCAATCCAATTTGTGTTAACAATGTTTCTTGACGTAGTGAAATACAATTGAAAATAATGAGGTGTTGCGTACTTGTTAAAATATTTATTAGATTTTGAACTCTAAAATTGAACGCATAGAGTTTACCTACAGAATAGTTAGCCATGGACATAAATATCTAGACATGCCTTGTTATATGAAACACTGCTCTCATACAAATTAAATACGGCACCCGTTCTAATATTGTGATAACTTTGGTTGACACAAAACTTTGTACAATATTTTCAACATATATGTATCAAAATGACAAAATCAGTTGCATTTACTTTAATAAAATTAACAGTAGTCAAAACATTCACACAAAATTACTTTCCTGTGTAAATCATATAACACGATTTTTACCGGCTTCCCTTTCACAATTAATGCTATATCCAAATATCATTAGAACAATTTGCAAATCGTTACCTATGTTGTGTCGGATTTCCTTTCCGAGTATTCCACCCTTCGCAACTTACTTTTATCTATTTAAAAACGCATATCTATGATCGTGTTTCTATTACGTCTTATACATTGAAGAGTCTTAGAAGCTGGAAAACCTTTACTAAATATTTAAGCTAATAAATATTTAATTCGTTGTCATTACTAATAACATTTTCAAATGTCCACGTTGAAGAAAATTATATATTTATGGTAATACAATAAGATTTTATACATCGAATATTTATAATCAGGCGATTTAATTTTAATGAAATAAACCTCAAAATGCGACGTAATTTCTAATTTTTATAAAACTAACAAGATAAAGGGATGTCCAGAATATTTTGAATAATGGCTCATTATTAATTAGGCGGGGTTATAATAGTAGCTGTCTAGGCAAGTACAAGTACTCAAACACAATCTTTAGAAATGCAAGTTTCAAATGAATATGTACAGACCAACAATCCTACTTATAAAAATTTTGCAAAGCTATGCGTAGTTAAAACACAAATTTACTCGATCATCTGTGAGTCAAAAGCCGCCACCCTTGCCTATTAATAAGATTTAAACTAGAAACCGGTGATGTTTTTGGCAGCTATCTTAACGCCAAAACAAGTTTATAAGTAAGACTGCAAATATATATGTAAGGTTAGTGGGCCTTATTCCGTCTACTGGGGCATATCCGTCCATTGCAATTACGGGCGTTCTTACCTATGGACAGCTTTAATAACCGTATATGTACATAGGGCATTTTTTTACTCTCTTACGTGTACAGCTATCGAAACTATCCTTAGGATAAAACGCCCGAAATTGCATGACAGATTCGCCCCCTATTTTTAGACGGAATAAGGCCCCCTAACCTTACTCTAGTAACTAATATGGAACGTCTTCGTTTCATGTATACATCCATTTGAAGTTTAGCATACATTGCACTATATACAAATTCGTCACAATCTATTTCGGAAATATAAAGGCAGTGCTAGATTCACAAAAATAAAGTAATAAACTCACACGAGCCACTAAGGTTAAGTGAGATTTCTAATATGTGTAAAAACGCCTACAAACATGTAAGTACAAACATTTTTATTAAACACTAAAGGAATCAAGTTTAGACCGATACGATTTATTTGAGCACGTTACAATCTAAATTATTATGCGTTATATAACATTACTAAGTATATTTTATTCATAAAAGGGTATATAGGTAGGTATAGTTAATGGTGAAAATGGACAACTAATAAGTGTCTTGTGAATATCGCTCATATTGCTTCTAACATAGTAGTGACAATATCTTCAACTACTCATATGCTTTTTATTTACCACAATAGAGCGAAGGCAATGTTACAGAACTCTTATGTTACTAGACCTAATTTTAAACAACACTTTAATATTATGACGTATTTTTAAGGATATAAATTTTTGGTATGATAACTTCAGAAATCTGCAATAATATAGTAGTAATCCAAATTACCTTAATTTTATGGAAATAGATTACTTAAAGGACATTAAAAAAAGAATTGCAAAGAATATTGACTTAGCTATTAATCTGAATCAATATTATACTCTGTGGCATCAAATAAATATAAAGAAAAAACATATAATTATTTACAATAAATTATACTAATAAAACTCAGCATAGACCATTTTGCTTGTCTATTCCAAGTGTCGTCAAAATAGACAAACAAAATTGAAATCTTTAAACACGTGCCATATTTTTAATAAAACATGTGGAAGTTTTAAAATATGTGTGTTAGTAGGAATTGTCAAATAATACCAATAGTCTTGCAAAAGACCTCAATTCAGTCTTGAGAAGGGAATGATAGGAGTTATTATAGACTAACCGCCATTTTCAAAAAGATCCCAATCGTTTTTTTTTTATATATTTCAAAATGGACCAATCAGAACAAAGTCTTTATGGTTCATTCATTCTCGAAATCGGATTGAGATTGGGATCGTTTTTGAAAACGGCCGTTATGCTATATTTTTCCATTTACACTTAGACACTTACGTCAATTAATATCAACAATTATTATCGCCTTTCGAGACATAAGACATACTATATAACGCAATAATTAGACGTTTCACATATTAATTTGATTTCGTGTAATATTAAACGCCATATTTATTGCGATAGTAGACAATCCCCTATTTTACGACATATATTATTCATCTTAATAATATTTGAGGTTTTAAATGAGTATAAAGCAGGATTGTTCGTAGATTGAGATGGCACTAAGGGAGATATTAATATAGAGGTTACATGGAGGTACACAATTGTATACTGATTCAATACATTGATTATGTCAACCCTAAAAATACATAGTAGTTACTAAATTTCGAGACTAAACAAATATTTAAAACACAAAATATACTTAAAAGACAGTATTATTTGTGTTTTTATTAATAAAAGCAGTATTTATAACCACCATGTATAGCATTAGAATTTTTAAAATTCGAATTTATTGTAACGGACAGGAAGTTAAAAGCACGGAAATGACCGCCACATACAGCCGCCACCCTGTCACCACTTAGCAAAATGTTATCTACTACATTCTAAATAAAATAATGCGCCTAATAATTAATATAGTATCTACAAAATTCACTATACTTTATCAAAATATATAAAAAGAAGACTAGTATTAATCTACAGTAATTATACATATTGAACATACTGTGTACTGTTTAATCTTTAAGGCAACATTTATTGTGGGATAATATTTATTAATTAAGTTGTAGTTTTTTTTTATAGCCTTAGTAGGCAAAAGAGCGAGCGGTCGGCCTGATGTTAAGCAGCATCCGCCGTCCCTGGACTAAAGCAATGCCAGAGGCGTGTCAAGCCGTTGCCCACCTAGATTCGTTCGCAAAGCCTTATAGCGATTGACATTCTAGAACTCACACGTTCATGGGGCCATAAATTAGATAATTTAATAAATGGCTTCTTTGCGTCGAAATACCCGATTTAAGGCAGACGCATATATGGCGGAGCAAAGCAAAAATAATCTCTGCGCTGCGCTCCGCCATATAAGCGCCAGCCCTGGATCTAAACGTTGCCTTAAAAATTATTACAAATAAATCATCTAGCGTTTACTATTCGTGCAAAGAATATACATTTTTGTCACAATTAAATCTAAAGTATTAAATGTAATTAAATTTAATACTGAGTTCATTGGAAAATGTTTATTTTAATGAGATAATTTATTATGTTGTGATGTGATACACGAGTCAACACGAATTTATTAATTAAAATGAGGTGTTAGCCTCTTATTTAAACAACAAAATATATTAATCGATTGTCGAATGAAATAAATAAATATTTATATTAGAATTATTTTGTTCATCAGGAATAAATAAATTACTAACATATTGCATTGTATTTCAATTAAAATACTAAAATATCAGCTATGATTAATGTATGCGGACAATGCCATTTTAGTATAAATTTTCAATGATTATTATCAAACCGAATAATTAATTAGCTTTTTTACGGCAAAAGCTTAGCATTTGATCTTCAATTTATGTGATTATATTCTTATATTACGCATAAGTAATCTGAGTGGCGAGCCAAAAGCTGAACGAATAATAATTTATAAATGAATTTGAAATGACAAAAACTTTAATAATTCATCAAAGTGATTATATAAGTAAGACTTATTATATTTTGAATGAAAAAAAAAAAGGAAATTTTGATGTATAAAACAATGGTTACTAAAATATTTTTTGTAAATGAAGCGACAATCACCATAAATTATTGTATTCTTGTCAATATAATTTTAGTAAAGACTTAAATTTAATTTTATAAGCCTCCACTACTTTTCAAAGTACACTTCGTATCTTTTCTGAGTATACGTATTATTCACAATTTATTAACCTTTCTCCACAATTAAAAAGTTTCACGCGATCAAGTTCAAAATAACATGTTGCATACTTTATATATAGTCATTCAAATTTGTTTAGTAAAATAATAAAATATTTATTTTCGTTACCAATAAATAAATTTAAAAAAACTCATTATTCTTGAATTTCTAAATTTAAGCGACTGGAACATAATTTGTTCACATTCAAGCCGATATTAAAAAACAAGGAGTGTCATAAAAATCAAAATATTATTTAGGTACCATGCCCTACACAATATTATTTCATACATTTTCGTACTACATAAAGAAAAACCTGTACCTATTCAATTAGGAAATTTCTCCAATATTTTATTCCGCCAAATTGTAATCCTAAATCCGCGAAAACTAGCGGTTTAGAGACCAAATATATATGAACATAGAGTTCATTTTACCACGCGTTTCAACATTAAAACTGCCAAATCATACCTCGATGTGATCGTCCGGTACAGGTGTGTGTTTCAACTTCTTCACGTTGAGTATAGAAGGTTTCTGTGTGCGTGTGTGCCATACGTACACTTTGGTACAGTTGTCGGCTAGCGGTTCCATCTCTTCTTTCGTTGTGAAATATTTCAATATTTCGCTCTCCTGTAAAAAAAAATTAAATACGATGTTTTATAAAATCATCACGACTTCGTCTCGATCGGTGTAGGTAGACATGTAATGACTGAGTTCAACATTTTTCACAGTTAATTTCGGACTGAAATATTCGAACTACATTACCTATACAAATTTCTATGTAACATAATAATAATTAATATTATACATCAAAAGAAATGAACGTAAATATGTGTCCGCACAGGATATTGATAACAAATTACCATGGGCCTGTATAAATAAACGTAAAGTTTAGATAACATTATCGCAAAGTTACGCACATTGCGTGAACTATTTCGATCAGAGTTCATGGTATAGGGAGAAGTTTGAAGGAATTTTGTTAAAAAATTACGCTACTTCCAAAAACGTTAAGTTTTACAATCGATGGCTCCTAAGTTCATCGTATCTGGTATTTCGCTATCTTCAGTACCTAGGTACTGTTTACTAACAAACCCATTTAATTCAAAATAAATAAAAGAAAAACACTTTATTAACAATCATTTACTAACTTCTTTTTAATGGGTTTTGGTAGTAAAAGTACCTATATGACGAATCGTTAAAAAGAGTGATATATCGCAATTTTTTAGATACGATATTTTACTTAGGAGCCATCGAAATGCTCTCTAACATAATGTCAATGTTGAAATATTCTGATTGCTGTCTCTATCTCTAATACAGTATCAGAATTAGAACATTCTAACGTTATTATATTAGTAATAGGGCGTGACTAAACCTAATGAATAATGTTTCAAAGATACATCTGTTCGTAAACCATTTCAGTCAACAAAGTAATTTTAATTTACGCTTTTTTCCTTATTCTATTAACAGTAGTAACGACTGAATTACAAAGTTCTTCGTGAAATCCACGGAGCTCGTCATCCTGAGACATAAGTTTCATGAGGCCCATACTCTGGCTAGAATATCAACGGAAGACAGTGCACACGCACTGTTGTTTGACTATAGTAATAGAAATTCGGGTGGTATACCCAGACGCCCCTACATGAGAGACCCTGTAATACATTGCAAAGAACATACTAAACAGTTTGATCTGTTGACCCAATTATATGAAAACAAATGTTATATCACTGACTT